>NW_024006377.1:0-21063 GCF_014805625.2 Glossina fuscipes | reverse complement strand
AGTTCCCCAACTGGCAAGCAAGCAAGTATTTTTTTTGTTTTTTTTTTCTCATATACAATGTAAGCATCCACTTTTGGAGCTTCTCCTTTATTCCCTACCGACCCATCCTTTAATATCGCTTTAAAATTACATTTATTATTTGGTTTGTGATTGTACGTCAAGTGTAAATAGAACTCATTCGTAATCGTTTTGTATACAAAAGCAAACACGATTTTTAAATATAATTAAATTTAATGTTCACAAAATGTTCAATGGTTGTTGCCTGTCTTGTTGTTGTTGTCGCATGTGTCCGGTTATTTTAATGCCAAAGAAAATAATATAATTGATTTTAAAAATGTATTAACTTAAAGTTAAATATTTGCCCCATAGTGCTCGATGCCTTTTTAATTAATAGTGACACTAAAGAACATTTGCTGCAACTTCTTTTTGTTGCTGTTATTTATTTTTTCCGCACTTATGCTACCGTCAACCGGACGAGTTGCATACGAGTTTCTGAGTTGTCTATGCTTTTATGTACTCAGTCCAGAACAACTTGTAAATGCATAGAGTTTTAGTATTTCATGCACGCACATGATGATGTACTGGCACTATAAACTTTGCTTTATTTATTCATTTTTTATTTTATTTTTAATAGTATTTTTTAGAGTTTTGCCGAGTTGGTTTCCCTATGTTTTTCAATTTTAAAAGTAATGATGCCACATCATTAAATATTGACCACATTATGTATATTTTGTTTGTGTATAATATCCGTAACGGTGTAGAATGCAAGGCGGGCTGTGGAAGTAAAATGTTTTCTGCATTCGTGATGCAAATTGCGATACACATCGTAAGTTACTAACAAATGAAAATTTATTTTTATTAAAAATTTCAATTTAAAATCAATACAGGAAAATATCTTAACCCCCCCTCCGCCCTCCCCCCTCCCTCCACGGCCCACACCCTCCCCTTTCACGCGCCCCCTAATTAAGAATCTTAATTGACTAGTTCCTCAGTTTGATTAACATGCGACAGCAAGAAAAATAAATTTAATAGCCTTAAATAGATTGCGTTTTAACCTTGTTAAGACTGAACCTTTTTAATGGAAGCGCAGTTGCATTACTACAGATATATGCATAAATATGCATAAGTTAATCGAGCAATTTTTTGAGGCATCTGTTCGCCCAATAGTTCTAGTATAGGAGCGTGTTAGGTCAATTTGTGTGCCAATTTCCAAGGATCACGGCGAACGTGATGCAATAGTTGAGGTAATATATAGCACTGTCGAGATAGAGTAAATTTTTCCTAATTTTCTGCGAAACTGTTACACACACGCACGAAATCTATGCATGTCCAATAATACATTTTCTTTTCTGTTCAAGTTTGCTTATCAAAAGGGGCAGTTACAGCATAGAGTATACAGTATTGGTAAAGATCGAGAGAGACTGGGAAGTTCTTTGCACCGACCATGATTACCATCTGGAAAAGCGGTTTAAGAACAGAGGTTTCAGCAAAGCAACGACCTGCGGGGCAGATAGTGTAGTGCTATTGGAACTGAATGCCTTCAAAACAATTTTTCGCAACACTTTTCATAGAAAGCGTTATTTTGTAAAGCCATTAAATGAATGACAGTAGGCGTGTGTAGGGACTGTTTTGACTTGTTTAATACTCAATAATGTAATATCTATATTGAGCAAATACTGCATCGCTATCCTGGTTACTGAATTACATATTTTGAGTTAACAGTTTTCTTCAAAAAATTATACTCCTCTTCAGTTAATTCTTGAATTGCACAGTTTATTATCGCTCAGTGAGAACACGAACCGTAGAGAAAGTACAATGTTCAGGTGTTTAAACTTAATTCGTTTTTAATGATTTTTAATATCATTTTTTTTTTTTTTTCTTTTAATTTATGTGGACAAATAGTTTTGGTTCGTGGAGCGTTTAGTGCTTCATAAGAAGATTAGTTTTTAAAATAAAATAAAAAATAAATAAATAGAAGGCATTCCAATATAATAAGAATTTTTTTAAACACCAGCCAGGAAAAAGGAACAAGATCCATTCGGAATACATACTTTTGTTATATTCCTTAAATAAAAAAAAAAGAAAATTTAAAAATAAATAATACAAAAGTTTAACTTAAATAATTATTTTAATTTTAGTAATTAACAAATTTTATATGTTAACATTAACTATTGAAATTAGAAGGAAGAAAAAGAAAACAAAATTAATTAAAAAAAGGAAATTATATTCAGTCGTGGCCGATATTATAACCGATTTTATAACTATCACCGTGATCCTAAAAAAGAAAAGGAGCTAAGTTTTCATACTTTTTATAAAGTCGGATAGACAAGGCTAGTTTTCTCTATTTTCTGAATAAAAATGGAAATTTATATGGTGTATACGATGTACTTTGTGAGTAGGAAGTCAGAAACATGGAAAGGAAAAGTATTCATAGTTTTTGCTACATATACGTGTGGACGTTGTAGGTAGGCGTTATCTTCATTTTTACAAAAGGGAGGATGTTTACCATAGATACTACACAGTTGCGCAGACGGACAAATGAACAGATGAACGGATGGACATGCTGTGGTGCATTCCGAGTTTGAAACTGGCGAAGAATTTATAGACCAAAATGAAATTTTGATACACTAAAAGCAAGCGTGGCCGATTGTTTTCATTCTTACGGAGGCACTGTTCAAATTTTTGTACATTTTTCTGCTATAGTTTATGAGTAATTAAAAAACAGTGAGCAAGCAAAAACTGAATTTTTTATTCCTTTTGAAAAACAGCGGTGTTCTCAGTTAACATGTGGGCATGTACCTAGAACGGTTTGGCCCATCTTTAATACCAATCTGTGTGCAAGAACTTTCAATGTTTTTGCCATATTTGAAGTGGATAGCTTTATCTTTACGCTAAGGAGGCGAACAGGCGGACGGCCGTTGCAAAAGTTTTGACAACATGAATATGCGCCCATAATTGTGAAACTGGTCTAAGTCATATAAATCTTGTTTCGAGATTTTTTATGAATTGCATTTGAATAAATCGAGAAATATTTTTACATTATGAGATATCTTGATTTAGAATTTTATTAGGCTTTATTAATGGACATTTATTATGAATATGAAATTTTATGTGAATTTCATAAAAAAATGTGGTTGAAGCTTGAATTGATTTCGACCGTTTCACAATTAACTGAATGCCCTATAAAAAACTATGAGGTTGATTAGAAACAATGTAATAATTCATGAAAGTATATACATATGTTTATTTTGAAATAGCAACCCATTTTTATTATTTTTTTTATGATTTTAGGATTTTATCATTATGAGCTCTTAAAACTCTTCAAATGTTTCTAAAAAAGTGGATGGACTTACGGTACTAAACAAAAAAACATCTTTATGTATTTTTTTCCTTTACTGGCCTAGACAGTGTTAAATTTAATATTTCCGTATATTTTTGGTTTGGCGAAAGATCCAAAAAGTGAAATGTATTTTGCTTTTTTTATTTTCATTTCTATCAACTAAAAATGACGGTCATGCGGTAGAAAGGAATGATCAGGCACCAAAAATTTATGGAAACCCAACTTGTATACGTATATATTATCCGCTTATAATAAGCTAACGAAAGAGAAAGTTTGGATCTTCCTCTGCTTTTTTCTGGTCCTTTGCAAGACAATTCCTAGTTCGTTCAGCATTTTGCAAATGTAAATCACGAGTTTGCCTACGATATAATTTCTATTCCTCAATATTGCATGCTTCGATTTTTCTCTTCAATAAATCAAAGCTATGTTCATATAATTTTTTGATGTTTTGTGACTTAGACCGCTTCCATATGATGTTGAAATTAAAACCTCTATCTAATGGTTTGTTTTCGATGAAATCGTAAAAATTACATTGAATTAATTTAGTTTAAAATAACGTGGTGCGAAATAACCCTTTTTTTTAAATTTTCACCTAGACCACTTTCGTAATTATGGGCCCGTATGTCCCTCATCTTTCAGTGATAGTTACAATCATAACTTTAACCATTGCAATCAACAACGCTTTAAGATTGCAGATAATAGTATACAAAAAAAAAAAAAAAAATTGTTTGTGTTTCTAGTACCTCTTATAATATCAATAAATATATGAAAACAAATTTATAACTATACAAATTTATGTATAATCTTTGGTGTAAGTTTAAAGAATTTGCAATAAAACTCATCCGAGGATATCCAACGTTAAAAGCCCATTCAATGGTGTTCGTGCCTGAACACAACAGTAATAACAACATAATTAGTTAAAAATATATAGAAAGAAAAGAAAATAATCCGCTTATCTATAAATTCTTCTCGCTACTATTCGCCTTATGGTGTTTCTTTCTTTCAAATTATTGCTGATCATAATTTGTGAATTAAACTAAGCTGTTGTTCTTTAACATTTTTTCCAAGATTTTGACATTTTGATAGATAAAACTAACATCGCGTCGTTATTCGGTTTCATATTGTAAACCATTTCAAAATTTGTTTTTTTTTTTTTTTGTTAAATGACTAGTTTTTCAAATTTTCGCAACGTCTTTGACACTTTTACGATATGATCATATGAGCCCTTGATTTTGATAGTGGTATAAGTCAAAAATTTTAAAGATCGTGTTTATCAGTTATTTCATATCAAATCCTAATAAAATAACATAATCTGAAGAGTTTAGCAGTATGCCATGAAAATTAACTCAATGAAACGGGTTTATTTTTTGATTGGTAAACAAAAAACAATTACTGTTTGTTTTGATAGTAGTATAAGTCAGTCTGTTCACAAAGTTTAGCAAAATAATTAGTAATTTTGTCATGTCTGCAGATAGCGGTTCAGGTATAATAGAGTAATCCTTTTAATGTAAAAACCTACTATTTATATCCCAAATCCAGTTAATATCAGCTAAGTAATTTTCCCTAATAATAAATTCCCTAAAGAAGGAAAAACCAAATGAGCATTCGCAGGCGCGTCATGCAGGTGCAGGCCGATGAAAACGATTAGCGGAAAAACAGACAGGTAAAAGTTAAGTGCACATTCGCAGGCGCGTCATGCTGGTGCAGGCCCATAAAAACGATTAAAGGAAAAGCAGGCTGGGGTTAGAAATAAAACCATAAATTTAAGTATAGTAACATTCTTGTAAAATTGTATATAAATCGAATATTTGTGAAAAGTATAGTTAGTCTGACAAGAACGTAGACGTTGAGAGTACGGCTAAAATAAATTGCAAATAAATATTCCTATTGTTGTGAAAGTCAAAGTAGTAAAACAAAAGAACTTTGAAGTGCATTTCTCTTGATCCACGATCTAGTGATACGGACTGTATCTCATAAAAACGAATTTCATAACAATACTTTAAAAGTTAATTCGGAACGCCTACAAATGGAAGGAAACAACATGAAGTCAAGAAAGAGGACACGAAATCCACGTAATTATGCACAAAATATAAGAAAAATGAAGAGAAATAGTGGAGAGGAATATGAAACAAAAGAGTCTGATGGTCGTGGCAAAATGGCTGGTTCATCTAGAAAAACATATGAAGAAAAAATTAAAGTGGTACGAGAACATATTCTGAGTTTTCCAGCATGTGAGAGCCATTATAGGAGATCACATCACACTTCAGGTCGAAAGTATCTAAGTGCTGACTTAGATATTCGAAATATGTATGAGCTGTATGTAAAAAAAAGTGATGAAAATAATACATCACGTGTGAAGGAGTGGACTTACAGGAAAATATTCTATACGGAGTTCAACTTAAATTTTCATACTCCTCGTAAAGACACGTGTCAAGAGTGTGATTCACTAAAACAAAAAATAGAAGCATCCAGTAATGAAGACGAGAGGTTGCATCTTATGGAAATTCATGATTCAAATCTTAACAGTGCCGAACAGGCTAGAAAAAGTTTAACAGATGACATACAAGAAGCAAAAGATAACCCGAGTGAATATTACGGATTCACATTTGATCTACAGAAAGCACTTTCTTATCAAAAACTTTCTGTTTCGATAGCTTATTATAAGCGCAACATGTATGTATACAATTTAGGGTTTCATAATTTCCACAATGAAAACGCTAAAATGTATGCATGGGATGAAACAATCGCCTTAAGAGGATCACAGGAAGTTGCGTCATGCATTTGAAAGCACATTCGGGGCATTACCACTCAAAAGCATGTCATAGCTTACAGTGATGCCTGCTCAGGACAAAATCGTAACATTAACATAGCTTTAATATGGTTAAAAATTGTTCATTTATTTGATAATAATGTTGAAACAGCTGATCATACATTTATGGTATCCGGCCATTCTTTTTTGCCAAATGATCGTGATTTTGGTTTGATAGAAACTAAAATTAAAGAATTGAATTATTTATACATCCCTGAGCATTATTATAATTTAATAGAATCATGTAAAAAGATCAACCCATTTTTGGTAGTACCAATGGCCCAGAAAGATTTCATTTCGACAAAACAACTAAAAGAATCAACGAATAATAGAAAGAAAAACACCAATGGAGAAGCTGTGTCTTGGCTAAAAATACAATGAATCAGATTTCTAAAAAATGCTCCATATAAGATGTTTTATAAAACTTCCTTGGATGACAACTCCGAATTCAAAGTATTAGACCTCTCACCTAAAAGAGGAAGACCTAGAATATCCGAAAATATTGATTTGCTTCCATTATACACAAGCATTAGACCAATAACAGATGAAAAACGTAAAGATATGATGGATTTACTACCCTATATCCCAACAATTTTTCACACTTTATTCAACACTTTATTTCCCTAAATATTAATAAATAATTTACTTGGTTACAATGAAATGAGATTGAATAAAATGTTAATAATAATTATTAATTATTAATAAAAATGTTTTCTTGAAGGTATAAGTCATTTCAACCTTTCAAAACAACATTTCCTTTTAAAATTGGTTATAAATTTCACAATCATAATAAATACTTGTTTGTTGACACTACTTTATTGTCGAAAAATCATATTCCATAAAAAAAAAACATTTTTTAATCCTTTAAAATGCAAAATTCAAACTATCTCAAAAAGAGGAAAATGTGACTTATACCACTATCAATATCATGGGCTCATATATACACATATGTTTATTTTAATAAAAAACCAATAATCTAATATATTTGATTGAATATTGAATGCTTCAATAAAATTTTTCTTTGCATAAAAAGTTTTGAAGTATAACGCTTTAAACTAATAACAAATGAAACCAATATTATATACCCTAGATCACCTTCGTCAATACAGTTACCTATATAGGGACTTTTCGGGCCAAGGTCTTACATTAGAAAACAGTCAAAAAAGGGGCCGATCTGAGTCATTTTCAGTAGCGCTCATCCTTGAACCAAGGTAGCTTGGTGCGTAGTATTTCATCAATGTATCTCGAGAATTTGCTCCAGTGAGGTCAACACAAGAAAACAAAAGGACAGACGGACAGACAGATGGAAGAATGCCCAGGCAGAAAAGCTGGTTGATTTAGAAAGTGGCTAGCAATCGATCGGTATAGTAATACATGGGTGTATTTCAAAATTTTCTAGGTGTTATGCAAATTTAATATACAGTTGTACCACAAATGGTGTAAGATACAAAATAAAAATTAATCTCTAATATTCCTTTTTCAGATGTCAGCTTCAGCGAAATCAAAAAAAGATAATTCGAACTTCTTTTTCAACTTCGTTTTTCTAAGGGATAGAAAAGCTTGTCTTTTTTATCTTATTACTGCTGAACAGCCCTTCCTTCCATATTGTATACACGATGGCTGGCTGAAAAGCTTGTCTAATTAGAAAAAAATTTTTTTTGTGTAAACTTTTACTTTATTTAAGAACGCTAAAATCAGGCTAACAATTCTCTAAAATTTCGGTACTGTTTTTATAAGACGATGTATAAAAAATCTTAAAATATACTACAATTTTAGCAATGATTTCTCTATTTGATCTATCAATGAAGCATTCGTATAAGATTTTTCAACAAATAATAGTGGAATTTGACGTCGTGCTGAAGGTTCATCATATCCAAACTGGTAAGCTATTTAACAGCACAATCTAACTATAATTTTGCGTAAATAGAACTTTATAATTATTATTAAATTTTTTAACAAAATATGAGATTTAATTTCTAGGCAATTTTTTGAATTTTCTTTGCGTGAGTACTAATGCATCATGCTTCGTGCAAACGTTGGATGAAAGTTAACCGCTATTTTCCTTCGGATCTTTCTTTAAGATTTTTGATGTAACTAATCTGGAAATTTAGTTAAATAAATTTATTATTACATTAATTTCTTCTCAATATATACACATAAACTTAACATCAATCAATCGTGAAACTTTAGAGGAATGGCCGCAATGTGAAAAATGAACGCTTCGAGCGAGAAGCGTTGAATGAGAAATTGAAATAATCTAACATATCTCATCAATAATTCCGCAGATATCGCTCTGAAATAGAACAAAAATGTTTATGACACTTCGGGTTAAAACAGTCATTATCCAGTTACTATGCCATAATTGAAAACACAATTAAGGCTGTTTATATATGTAAGATAATTTCAAGGTCAGTTACAAAACATTTTTTATAAATTACAATTAATTATTATTATTTTTATCCAAATAGATTAAAATTAGTTAACAAAAAAAAAAAAAACACTTAAATTCTATTTGCACTAGTTCTCCAATATATATATACATCCGTTTCGATTCAATTGATTATTTATACAATGCCATATATACATAGCAGATACTACTATGTTTATTGTTATTTATGCACACGATCAATATCAAGATTGGACAAAACTCGCAATGTACTCAGAAACAGTAGCCCGCGTTAGTAACCCTGCGCAAGTTACTATGCAGAGCTCCCACGCGTAAAACTGTACCAATAATAAAAATGGACTATGCCAAACCGTATTAAGCGTTGTAATATAAAATTGCATTTTTCACTTTTAGACAGGAGGCCGAGGTCATGTCATAAAAATAAAAATAATCATTTAAAGCTCCACAAGCAACGCGGACTTTATGGTATCCTAATAAGCAAATAATTACCGATTACTTTAATCGCTCTCAACACCAATGGCGAATTACGTTCACTAAATAGTATTTTTATAATAAACAAGACGTCTAATTAGCTACATCTACTCTTCCCGTTGAGAAGGTGAATAAGCTTAAGGCGACTTTCATAAGGAAATAATGCTATTGTCGGGCACTATTTTAAGGCTCGCAGAGAAAATTGAAAATAAACTTTTGGTATACTTTTGGTGAAATCAATTGTGGGCGACATAGTACCTTTAGTTCGGCAATTACACCACTACGGAATTCTTAAATGCAGACGAATGCTGTACTGCAAAAAAATCTCTTCTATACTACACATTGTCTATTACCCGTAAAAGAAAATTTACTTATTATTAACTTCTTTTTTTGGATCCGCACTCACAATAAAAAAAAAAGCAAACCACTGCAGATCCTTCTTAGTTGTAACATTGTAATGGCAATAATCGATATTTGAAACCACCTTCATATTTGACATTTCTTATAAATCACAGTTTATTGATGAAAGTTTTGCAATTTTTTTTTTTTTTTTTGATTTTCCAAACAATTCCATTTTCTTATAGATATAAAAAATAGATCATGGAAAATAATAGCTTTACATTTTTACAGTTTTGTCAATTGACGCCACTAAAAGCCACGTGAATGTAAAAAAAGAGATTTTCCCATCTTTCCGCCTCCTGAGTTCACTTTTCGCACTAGTTTTCTTATTTGACGGTTTGCTGAACTTATGGATCTCTTAATAGATTTTGTTTAAGTTTCCGTAATAATATAACGCCAATTCTATTTTTTCACCATTTAGCAAAGAAAGCTACAGCCAACCTTTTTTCTACGGATTCACATTACTGCAGCTGACTTTGATAATGTCTACACGCTTTCAACGAGAGCGACTCGTTTTACTTAATAGACATCTTCGGCTTTGCATGGATTGTTTTGTATGTAAAATATTCTTTTTTAAGTCACTCGTCTTTCCGTTAATTCATGTTAAGTTTTGATGGTTGAAGATCTTCTGTTTTTTGTTTATTTCTCGCTATATTCGCGATTAAATTTTTTAAATGGAATGAACAATTTCACATTTTCCAAGTAAATGCAATCAATAACAATTGTCGTTCATTTATTCAGGTCAAGTGTAATAAAATTTTCTTTCGTATTTATGACTATTCCGCATATGCGGTTATAAATAGCTGAAAATTGATGCTCTTGAATGGCTTTATAGATGAATCAAACAAAATAGCAAAGAGATTAGCTTGAATACTATATCCATTTTTTCGTTGCGTTTTGATTCGATTTTTGCAATCTTTGTACGTTATAGGTCTTCGTCTAATATTTCATGTAAAATTATCGTATCACTATGAATAGTAGAAAGGTATTAGTTAGATTCGATTAGAACTATTTTGATCTGCATGAAAGGACGGTAGTGACTTAAAAACTTTGTCGTAGTAAACAATTTTTCCTTTCGACAGAAAACATGCTATATTCGTCTTGGACTTAACGTTACTTGCACATGATACTTAATTTAAAGAAAGAGCGTAGATCAATTTACTTGACTTTTCAATCGTATATCGTATATCACATATGTCGAGTATACAAGGTTTACATTAAATTTAAAGTTTTAAACAGTTTTGACAGAAATTTGCGAAGTAACCGAGGTATCTTATTTAATGTGTACGTATTAGGGGTACCTTCAAATAATCAATTATTTGCATAGAAGGAAATACATATTCTTTTAAAGTTTTCGATAAAGCATCAGGTGAGGAAAATAAAGCCAAACATTTAATTTTTTCTTCCAATCCTATAATAAAATGAAAGCGCCCGTGCCTTCCGAGGATCATATTCGTCCCCGCAAATTTTTTCATTATGTTAAGGATTTTACGGGAGATGAAAATAAATTTTACGGGAGATGAAAAAAATAACATTAAATCTTCCAAGCTTTCTGCAAATTAAATCGCCCAATCAACCCCAAAATTTAGCTTGTATTTCTTTAAAAAGAAGAATCCAAATTTGTAGAAACGAGGGCAAAGTATCATTTGTAATGATGGACAAAAATATAATAAATTATGAAATAAGAACTTGGATTTACTATAGAATTTATTTTAAATTTCCGAATAATTGATTACTTATTATACTTTCTTTTTAATTGTTGATGAATGTCCGATTTAAATAATTTTTAAATTTGACAAAGCAATTTTACTTAAGAAAAATTTTAAACCGAACTCGAAGCTCCAAGCACTTTGGGGAGAAAATTTAAAAAGACGCAAAAAATGTTCAGATATTTGATATTACAAGCTTACACTTATGAGAGGATTTATAGTGGTTGCTTAGACAACAGGCTAGTTCCTATGCTATGATCAGATAACAGGTTACACTGTTAATAAATAACGAGCGCGTTTCCATCCAACAATTATAAAAGAAAATATTTAAATTTATCAGCACAAAATAGGTTGAAAGGAGAAAGAGAAACGAAAGAGTCAGATATTAAAAGTATGAATCTAAGGTGAATATAATCGCTTCTTGACTTTTATATTGATTCGTTTACTTTTCGTCGATTTGTTTCCATAAAGTCGAGCAATATAGTAAAAAAAAATTAAATAAAAGAAAATAAAAATACATGATAGAAAAAATTCATAGTTATTCATGCAGAACTTGTCTTTGATATTCCAATTACTGTCGTCTTGAGCTATTCTTAAAATGCTTTCCATTCAGAACTTCCAATGCTGTTGCTAAATTTAAAGCCAATGAATTCATTACTACGCCAAAAGAATCTTTGCAATAGACTTTACGCAAAAGGCCTGATGCACATGATATAAAGTCTGTGGGGTCTTTGAAACCACCTCTTGGGAATTGTAAATCCTTTGACAAAATTAATGTACCTCTTATCCTTCGGTGATGGGTACAAAAATAGTGACTAACACTATAAAAATTAGACGAAACAATTATCTGCCATTATCTTTAAGACTTACGACACTTTTAAAGGTGCTTCTTACTTATATTAGAAGCTTTGCGCACAAAAATTATTCCAGCTTTGATATACTAATAATAAATAGCGTTATTTTTTTTTTGACGGCCAGAAAGAAGAGGAAGCGAAGAAAAGAAAAAATATAGGGAGTTGAGCGCAGACTAGTGGGTCTGTGAGCCGAACCGGTAAAAATTATGCCTTTGAAAAATAGTGCACTGTAATGTATTAATTTTAAGTTTACTGAAAGCTTATCATTTCCTTAACATAACCTAACAGCAGGCTTTGCAATCTCCTTTTTTTTTAAATTAAAATGAAACGAATTTTTTCCTGCTTTGATAAACTTTGAATTTGAATGAAACATTTTTAATACAAGCATAAGAACTATGTTGCGTGTATGCATGGGAAAAGCTATAACGATATTGACGCCTATTTGAATCCGAAAGGTCCCTACTCGAACTAATAAAAGAAGTTAGTTAAAGGACGATGAATTGAGAGCTGAATTTGTTGATCTCTTACGCGGAAACGAGATATTTTATTAAAGTCTCCTTTGCTATTTTCTTATCTTCTTAACTGATATCCAGAAAGTTTGAAAAGTTTCCAATTCTTCCTACGGCTGAAAAGTTTAGTTTCTTCAATGAAATAATTATTTAGATCTTTATTCTTCAAAACTGTACATGTGTAACGCTAAGGAAGACTTCAAATAGACTTAGCCTTTATATTCTAACGATTCATTACAAGATAACATTATACAGCAGTAATAGGTAGACTTCAATATATTCTTAAGACAAATGCGTACGCTAACAACATTATGTATCTCCAAAAAAGTAAACGATCATTTCGACGACATTGCAATCCGAAAATGTGATATACATTTAGAATATTGCGATTTGCATTTTTGTTCTATTTACGTGATATGAAAAATTCAGCTTCGTTCTTTCACTCATATTAAGATATATATATACATTTTTTTAAGATTAAGTTGCATGAGAGCAATATTTGAACGCCCGGCAATTCTAGGATAAGTTAAAACGGATCTTAAAAAACAAAATCAATTTGATTTGCTATTAACTTTTTAAAAATGTACAAATATTGGCCGTAAAAATTTGTGTAGCGTTTATATGTTTGAAGAAAGAAACAGAAATTAATCGAATTTGAAATTTTCGAGTAGAGAGCATATCCATTTTTACTATGTTTATGACTTTAAAGGGAGACCCTTAGGATGCATTGCATTCGTTTATTTAATGTAAGCTATTCCGGCGTTCTTCTTTTATTTAAACTCATAAAAATGGCGGAAAAATATGTACAAAATATAAAATAAACATTATATAGAGAGTAATAAGAAAATATATAACAAAAATAATGGCTTAAGGAAAATATAAAAAAAAAAAAGCTAAAACAGCTAGGACAATAGCAGTGGTTGTAGCTTATTTCGAGTTATGTAAGTGGGGAGAAACTTAAAAGAGAACAATTTGCCGATGTCATCAAATTTTAAACTGTTGTAGATCGATATAGTTCTTGAGATTATGACCCGTTGACTTTGAAAGGTTACAATTTGAAAGGAATATTTACTTATCAACTACTGCGCTACTGTACGTTTTTATTTCCAAGATAATAACGTCGTTGTCATTACAAAGTTTCTAAACTTTACGATTTAGTATATGTACCAGATATAAAAACTCGGAGAAATAAAAAAAAAGAAAACAAAACACATCAAGGAAAATATAAACGACAAAGTTAAACCGCCCACGATATTAAAAAGTAAGGAGATTGTTCAGCACTACAATAACGATGGCAGTAGTGGTTTTACGATTGCCTCAAAGGAAACGGGCGAATACGAATATGGCATGTGAGTGATTTTCATACGTACCAGTGTTCGTTCGTTTGCTCTACTGCAATAAACGTTTTGGAAACTGATTGCTGCACTAGTTGAATGTAAAATCTTATTTAATGCGTTACATTTTTAATTCCCCTGTAATTTCAGATTAAGTTAGTAAAGCGTAAAGTAATGGAAAAATATAAAACAAAAAACATAAACATTTATAGACAATAGCCTTTCAACTTAAGCTTAGTATTGTTTCAGCTATTAAGTTTTTAAAATCGTAATAATATTCGACAAGACCAGCCATGATAAAACTTATTGCTTTCTTCGACTATATTATGTCGTGCGTAAGAGAGTCAGACGTAAAGAATATTCTATTGCATTAAAGACGAGCTCATTACTTACTTTGTTTCTAAGCCCCCAGTTACCGGGGTAAAACTGCAACGTGAATGTGAGAAGAAAAGCATTTTTTAATGACGACACTAAAAAACTTTAAACGTTGGCGTTTCTTATACTTTTTGGCAACAATCCTAAAATATAAGGCTGTAAAATAGTAAATTCACAATGCGAAAAGCGATATCTAACAACTCATACATGCTATTGCGACCATTATCATAGCATGGTTCTTTGCTGTTTTTTGTATGTTGTTTGCTGTTTGCTGCGTTGTAAACTTTTTTGTTATTGCCTTTATATGACTTAAGCAAACGCGAAAAGAAAAAAGAAATCATATAACTTAATATTTGACAATCCTGCCATCTTACGGCTCGTGTACTGAGTTGCTTTTACGCGTTTTACGATCTCAAACTGTTGATTATTTCGTTTTCTTCCGATTCTTCCGCTTCATCAAAGATTAATATTGGCAATAGTTATTGCTCCTTGCTATCGCCCCCTATTTCATTCGGAAACTTTGTTGTTTATTTTCCCTTTATAGCCAACTATTAAACACAATCTTTAAAATCCGAATTCTTGTTTCGGGGTGAATTTCTTTGCTGTTGTATAGATTAGGGGGAATATTTCGCCTTCTGGCAAAACGCGAAAATAGAATCTTTCGTATAATATTTTAAATCTTCCTTTTCTTTTTTTTCTTTTTTTCCTTTTAATAGTCCCATCAACCAGTGTATATTTCGCTATGTCGGCCGGCATGGTCAGAGTCGTAAAAATGCGTTTTAATGGTTCAATAAAACACACCAACGCAAAGAGCTTGCAAAAGTTTACTGAATTCAACTACAAAATATATATCGCATCATGTAAATATTTCTTTTATAAGAGTAGAAAGCAAACAAAATAATAAAAAAAAAAAAAAAAAACAAAACAAAAAAAACAATTATTGTTATTGTTATTATTATTATTATTATTAGTATTATTTTAATTGTTATTATTATTATTATTATTATGGCACAAACACAAGTATGATATCAAAATAACAGATCTTGCATTTCGGAACTTATGTTGAATATCGCTTAATCGGACCTATTTAAACTTGAATCTTATAACTACAAAAGGTTTCATAAAGTTACACAATTTAAAGAGGAGTTTTAAAAAAATTTTGGACTTTATTTTCACAATCGTATTTATACGAATTTAAAACAACGATTAAAAGAAACACGTTCGCTCCATCGATGCTAAAGCTATTATGCAAAAATATTTAAACGATGAAGTTCTCTTAAGATAGCCCATAGAGTAGAGGTCGCCATACGGATAATATAATTGCTAATATTCCAAAATCCTGACGTATTCTTGTAATGTAAGAAACGTATATTAGAAACAAAAAAGGGTTCCTAGATGATATACGTGACTACGTCGTATACGTATATATTGCATCGTTCATTAACTTTGCACACTTTGAAAAAGGGTCAATAAAAAGTATCGTCTACAGCATATTCCCAGTCTATGTGAATAAGTATAAAGGCCTCAATGACTTAAGCGATAATACTATCCTGGAATTTTTTTCACTCGCATTAAAATTATAGTCCCGTTTTTTCCAAGCTGCTCATATTTCCAGTGCTTTGACTCGTCAATCGAGTGGCTAAATTCCCGCCCAACACCCTTTACTGAATTAGTTAGATTGTTTCCCGTTGGTTTACATTGGTAAAGAAAGTGTTATCTGCAATGCTTTACAATAAACCGCATATTTATACTATGATAATTTTTTTCTACTTTCCCTATATAATCTTTGAAAAATTGGTCTTTGCTTTTCACAATTTTTTCAATGTTAAAATAAAAATGTAATAAAACTATATTACAAAAATAAAATATAACATTAAGAGGTTATACCAACCCAGGAGGTGATTTCTGATAAAAGAAAATAATAGCGCAGTGTGCAAGACAAAATAGTATTCAACAAGTTAGATGATACAGATTATAATTCGGGGGAAGGGGATTAGTGCGTTAAGAGTTATGCAAAATTTTATTGGTTCACCTGGACAAGCGAGTTGTGGGAAATGTTCACGAAGTGAAGATTTGGTCGCTTCATACTAAGCAATAGACCGATGCAATTACGACTTACATTAAAACTGAGAAATCGGTCACTAAAGCAGAGATCGAAAGAGGGACTAGGACCATCGCTAGGAAAATTGAGTTTATTCAAGCAGCTACGGGGATTAAAATTGCTCGAAAGCGAATACGTGCAAAAATATGTTCGTGAACTTAATGTCCTCAGAAATTTAGCGTGTAGATAATGGTGCGCCCTAGCGTATATATTGTAACTGGGACATGTTCGAGACATTTGTAAAATAGGAGAAAGCAATCATCCTTTCAAAACATGTGCAAATGTTTTATATGTGCCATATCATTTTTTATCGATAGCGAATGCAATGCTTATTCTGGTCACGAGCACTAATAGGTCGCTAACCATATGTTTTTGCCAAACAGCTCTACAGCTGTTCTTCTTATCTTCTCAACCTTTTTTGGTATTCTGACTTTTAAGCCTAAGCCTAACATCACATGCGTTGTGATCTACTTTTTAACAAGTCACAATGCTTTGTTATTATAGTAAAACAGTGCCGTGCAAAACTATGAAGACATTTTTTTTTTTAATTTAAAGAAATTGTAAAAGAAAAGCACATAAAAACAACCATTAGACTGTTTTTATGTAATTTTGGGAAAATTAAGCGAAGATAGTGTATTAAAAACTTTTTTAAAATTATTATTTTACATTATTTATTAATCAATTTCATTAGATTGCAGCGGAAAAGGTTCTGAAATATTTGAGAGATAAGAAGGACAGGTTGCTGCTTCAAGCTTCGGATCTCATTAATTTTTTTAGAATTCCTAAGACGCTGCTAAGAAATGTCATCAACGATTTGGCACCGCATGCAAATGAAAAAAGATCTTTGGCCTTTGGAATTCAGATAAAACTGGAGTAGTCTTTCCAAAAAAATTCATTTTTTAGTTCACAATTTGAATATAATTTTTAGATCCACTGCAAACCACTGTAAGATGGGGGTATACCCGTTTTGGTGTTTTCATATTGTATGTAACACTCAAAAGGAAGCTTCAGTGACCTTATAAAGTACATATACTTCTGATCAGTGAAATTTGTGAAGTCTTTTTGCCATATCTGTCCGCCTTTGTATTCGGGTGTCTGTGTAGTGTTTGTCGTTGACACACTCCTGGTCGCAAAAAAGAAGATATCAACTTCAAATCGGTAGAAATATTGGAAGTTTTTACACGCGGGTTGATATTGAAAATGGGTTAAACTTCTCAGAGCAGTGAAGCATAAACTGAACGCAATTGTGTTTTTTAAACAACAATTCGTGGGTTTTCGCCTCTTACTCAGAAGCTATAAAAGTTAGAAAGCTGAAATTTTCCGAAACGCTCTACTCTCTACGTGCAAAAATGGGAAAAATCGATCACGCCCACGCAAAGTTACAAGTGATTAAATTATTTATTTATTTATTTATTTATTTTTTTGAGGTTGTATGCGTATTTATCATAACACAAACAAGACAGAATGTTTAAACTATTTTGTACATTGCTCAAAAGAATATATTTTACTTGCCTAAATATGTGTTAGTTCTAAAATGAATACGATAGACACTTCTGTTATTTTTGTCTTAAATTTTCAAATTCAATTTCTTTGGTCTTTCGTTTTATTCGACATACCAACCTGTGATTTTCATAAATTAACAAGCCTGTTTTAGCGCAAAGTTGATATTATAAGGCTTTATTGTCAGAATATGAAATGCGATAAACAGTGACAGCCACAATTACAGGCAAACGCAAGTATAAAGGCTGTAAGGATATATGGTATGGATGTATGCTTGGTTCATTGATCGTGGGGAGAATATATCAGTTATTTGTGTGAATGAAAGGATTCATCCTTTGACCTATGACCAGGAATCTGACTTTTGGAAAAGAATTTCTGTCATAATCGAAGAACATGAATCTCTCGTGGTAAAGAATTTGTGCATAAAAAGACAGCGTCTGTGATTGGCATTGGAACTGGATGATCTATCGTTTTCTTATTTCACAATTCCTTTTGATTCACCGAAATATACATGTCATGAAAAGCATAGATTTTGCGCCAGTTTGGGTGCACGGCCTAATAGCTGAATAGCACGGCGATCGACTCATCTTCATGTTCACCATGGCTCGCGCAATCGATAAATACTGCCTAAGTAGAAATAGAAAATTTTTCGTAAGAGTATTTTTTAAAGAAGCAATGAAATAGCACAACGATTACGGATAAGTACATTTTAGTTGTTCGAAGTAATTCTCAGCAGAGCAGATTTAATATTCAACAGATAATTCTTGTTGCACATGCATGCAGAAAGCAAATTTACGTAAAAGCCGTGCAATAGTTTGACAAAGTCGAGAAAAGAGTTACTCAAATTAATCCGTACGTATATGTCGATTGGGAATGTTTGTTGTCAACAAATTCGGGCTTGAATTTGTTTACTTTTTGCGAGATAAAGATAAAATCTTGAAAAAAGTCAAGGAATTTAAAACTATGCTTGAAATAAGATGAAATTTTGTGTATATGCCGTTGCAAAAAGCTATCGTGCGAACACCCAAAAACGAGTAAAAAAGAATATTGTAAGTTTGTTGTGCCCAAACAATGTCGTATTATCCGTGAGAGCGGAAAAAGCTTTGTCAGAATATCAGGCATTAACGAAGGGTGCTATATGGTGCTAATCGAAGCTTCTTCAAGGGCAAACAGTACTTCATAATAAGGGTTGTTTTCCTTAAAGAACGCTTCGAAGCAAGATTAGTCCTTAAAAAATTTGCGCGCACGTGAGACCGCAAAAATGACATTTGAAATTGTGACAGGATAGAAATTGCACGAATGGTCAGGTGAATGTCATGGCGTGCATTTGCCCAGTGAATTAACCGAGTACATGTACTTGCAAAGACTCTTTCGTCTTAATACTGTAGAAAAGGCATTGTGAGTTAAGGCAATCGACGACGAGTGAAATATCAGACTGGGCAGTACTCTAACTTAAATTAGCCGTTATCACTGTTAAACTGAAAATAGTGGATTATATTAAAAATACTTTTCCAATAAGAAAAGAACGAACGAAACGAAAGTATATATAAAAGTAAAGATTGAAAGGGAAGAATAAATAAAAGATCTGTTCAGTACTTTTTAAGCCTGTAAGTGAAACGAGTTGGAAAGATTGTTTGTATTGATATTTGACAGAAGAAATATGTTAAAAACTTAGTGCAAGTTCACCTAATTCGAAATTGTGAAGCAACGGCATTGTCGTCCGATATAGGACGTAAGATAAGAGGTAATAAGCCAATCCTTGAAAGGATCGTGCGAATTTAGTTAAGCATTGTGCTGAAAGAATAAATAACCAAATAAGAAAAAAACATGTGTCATGGGGAAACGGGATCCCATAATATCCCACAAGTCAGGCAGTCAAGTTGTAGCCTACCGACAATGTTGACAGACGCGATGGTGCTAAGGACCAAAATCGCATATCGGATGTGTAGTTTTATAGCACTGAGAGGATTCTCATATGAATGGAAGAAACAAAAACTCAGTAGCACCAAACAACGCAAAAACGGAGCATATTCGGCAAAAAGAAGGCCATATATATCAACAAAGTACCGAATAATATATAATTTAAGGGACCGTAATACCAGCGATATTAAATGCTACTTAGCTCGCGTGGAGTAAATACGTACATACAATATCGGGCATCACCCACTTAGAATTTGGCCGCTGATAACTTTACGAAACGCGTACTAAGACTTAATCATGAAAAATTTATGAATTTCAATGGTGAACTAAAACTATAGTAAAACCGAACGCTAAGCAACAAATATTCCTAATGACTGCTAAAATGCAAATGTGTTACTTTGATTTATTCACGCCCACCGTAAGTAGGTCAGTATCGCACTCCCTTTTTTTCTACACAAAAGAATATAGGAATAATTTTTTCGAAAAATAATCTAAGCACAGGAGACATATGAAAAAAATGTTTGGAAAAATGTTAATACTTCTTCTTATTTTTTCTTTAATATAAAAGATGTGTTTTGTCATATTAGAAAACTAGCGTCTTAATTTTTTTATCAAACTGAAAAGAGCACAGTAAAAAACTTTTTTAACTTAAATTATTAATCATGTACTATTATAGAGAATGAGTGACGCGGAGTGTTCATTTGTAAAAACATCTATCTATTTTTGGTAAGTGGTCTTACGAGGGCGTTGTAGTCTGATTTTTTCGTCTATGTCGGACTGATTCTTAGTGAGCACCGTATGAAGTCGGGAGAGGGGCGGGGGTCTATTACCTTAAATGGTCAAAATATACAGTTAGTACTATGTATAGACACACACACACACACACACGCACACATACTCCTGCATATAACTCTACATAATAAACGTATAAGTGTGTTGGTTGGTACAGTTGTGTAGCATACACTTGTGTGCGTAACCGATGCATTTTAAATTAGCACACATCGTAAATACATGTGTGTGCTTTTTGTTTTGCTTATTTTACTCTCACTTCACCACACTCTGCTGGCTTTTTTTGGTGAATATTTTGTTTTAGTCTTATTAGCTTTTCGCCAATTTTTATTTTTCGTTTTGCCAGTTCAGTTTATTCACCGCTCTTTCCTCTTTTACTTAAAAAGCACTGATATATAGTGGAAGGCGGAGTTTTTCCATTTTTATTTTGCAATGGCCACCGTCCATATGCACACACACGTAAACGCACGGACATAAATAAATGCAAAATATATATATAAATATATATACTGAAGTATATATATCTATATAACTATATATATTGAT
>NW_024006376.1:0-64432 GCF_014805625.2 Glossina fuscipes | reverse complement strand
TATATATATATATATATATATATATATATACGTTGAATATTTTGTGAAAAGTTTGATTTTCATACGCAAATCCACGCACTCAATGCCTACACATCGTGTGCATCTATAACCTAAAAAAGTCCTCTCCGTTTACCTCGTTCAATCAGTCTGTACGAAGCATTTGAATACAAGCTTAAAATTTAATTTACAAAAAAAAATTCGTGTGTTTTGTTTTCTTTTTTCCGAATTTTTTTATTTATTATAAAATTTTTATTTCATTTTTTTGTTTTACTAAAAAAACTTATGTACGTAGACATCATACTATGTACAGCCGCCTGCCTATCTTGTTAACTGTTCGCTGCTGGAGAGAGCAGAAAGGTGTTCATATGTGAAATGCATTTTATGCAGCAACAACAACCATAACCGGCAAAAGGCAAGTCCTTTTTTTTTAAGCCTGCCGCAACATGCACTGACCAATATGTACATACTCGCTCCTTCCACTCGTTGTGAAAAATGAAAAAAAAAGAAAGAAAGTAAAAATAAAAAGCAAATTAAAAATTTGTATGAAAAAAAATTTGCAAAATTTTTTTATTTTTATTTTTACACAATTTTTTTTCTTTAAAAAATAGAAAAAAATTAAATAATTGTATAAAGGGGAAATTGGTGTTGCAGGTTGAGAGGTATACAATTTTTTTTTGGTTTTTTTCCTTTTTTTTTTTCAGCTGCCCACTTATACTTGAAAAGTGTTTACGTACATATATTAATTTTTATTTTCCCTCTCCTAACAGTGTGTGTGCGTGTATGTTCATTTGTTTGAATAACCAGAAGCGTGTGTCATCATGTAATGTTATAAAATGTTTCAACTCTATCTATCTATCAGATGGTATACATATCGCCTAAAAATTCTGGAATCAATGGGAATTGCTTGCATAGCTTTTTTTTTCAGCAAGTGATTAACCGATCAACAATTGGCAGAACAAAAGGTCGTCAAGTGATGACAGAAACTGAATGGCAAAGAAAAATTAAAAGAACAAAGGGAACAATATTCGCAACTTAGATGAATAAGAGATTTACCGATCTTAGTAGAAGTATCTTTCAAATGACAGCAATTAGAGCTTATTCATCGTCCTGCTATTATATTTAATAGATCGTTGAAAAATAAGGGAGAGAAAAATAACCATTATGAACCGTGTTGCAGATCTTCAGGTCAATTTCAAGTTCCTTTATAAAGTAAAACTTGTTATTCCTTATTTCGTTAATTCTTTTAAACTGCCTTCTATGAAAAGTCACACATGTTCAAGTTGGCAATAAAATAAAAATCAAAACCCTGGAAAAAGTAACAATTGAAAAACAAAATTAGTGAAAACATTTTAGTTGGCCATGGTCCATAGTTATTCACAGATCGACTTTTCAGAATAGGGTTTTATATGGGAGTTTTTCGAGAAAGTCCTCCGACCCGAATCATTTTGCAAAACGTTTGTTCTCGAGCCAATACGTGTCAGTGTACCAATTTTCAAAAATGCGACCCGTAGGTCCCTATAAGAATACAAGACGGACAGACGGATAGACAAGCTTAGATTAATGCAAAACAAGATTCTGAACTGATCGACATAATGAAAGGTGGATCTATCCCAAGTCCTTCTGAGCATTGTATGTATCTACAAAAACTTAATGTAGGAACCACAAGTGGTATAGGCTACGAAAATGAAATAAAAAAATAAAAAACAGTAGAACGTTCTCTTAGGGTCTTAGAAATATTTGATATTTTCAAACTTATCTCAACGTATTTAATAAAATTATGATCAAAGACAGCGAGGAAAACAACGTTGCCGTGACGTCATATATAACGAAATTGCGTTCAGTTTGCTTACTGCACGTAGCTGAATGCATTTGTGCTAAGCTTTATATCGCTTGGTTTCCTCAGACGAAACGAGAAACGTTTTCCTCTTGAAATGCTTAACAGGTAGACGCGAAAAATCATCAGTAAAATCGATTCAACAAATTTACGTTAATCGGTCGTACATTACTCTCGCAATAATATCAGTAGTTATTGTTAAAAGATCGAGACAATGGATAAATTTTTTAAAAATTCGTAATTATCCACTTCAAAGAATTGCTACAATTTGTTCTATGTGCTGCTGGTCCACACTCGACAAAAATTTAATTTACTTTCAACAGACTTCCTTGAAATATCTATAGAGAGATTTACAGACGGCAAGAATTTAATAATAAGTGATTTATACCACATATTACATTTTTTGCTTTATATATTATTTGTCTATGTTTTTACCGTAAAAAAGTTACGTATTCGCATAGAGACACTCAATGTTCGTTTGCTCCTTTTGAGATCATGCCTTGTCATTTGACATTTGATCTCCAGCGATGTTTCGATATGCAAGGGCTTCCTATTTAATCATGAAACAGTACAACATTTCAACAACGTTTACGAAGTGTTCAAATTTTTTAAACGGAATTCACCTTTCCTTTCACTTACATTTGCATAAGCGCATATTGATTGCTATTATAATCATCAAAGTAAAGGAATAAATGGCATGTCCAATGGAGAAAGTCAAAACGTAATATGACTTTCATAGCTCCCCTTTCCCATACAAAAATAGAGTTTTAAGGAATGAAAAGGAGTAGGGTACATGCGGAAGCATAGGAAACGATCCGGATGAAGCTATACGTCGACAATAACTGGACGTCACTGAAACACATTTACGGTAATGTTAAGGTTTTTTTTTTTTTAATAAATCGGATTAACTCGGTGGATGGAACGTGCATATGTGTATCAGTTTTTCAATAGGTACAAACATACACTCGGCAAAAAATCGATTTGGAAATTTGGAAAATGAAATTCGTTGAATACATCCATGATTTAAACTTGTCCAGCTCGTAAGTTAATTCTAATTTCCACATCTTTTTAATATATTTGTAAATCTGTTTCAACATTTCAAATAGCCTCTTGCAATAAACAAATAAGCAAGTTGTAGTCGCGTAACATCTTGCTTTTTGCGATCATTTTACAGAAAACTTAAAAGAAATACTTTTTAAGCTTTGCGTAAATACTCTTTCCTCGATTCTAGATTTAACACTTCTAAAAAAATTAATAGAGAAGCTTTCATACTTACTTTTACCTCGATCATACTTAATTAAGTGAAATGTTAAGAGGCAATTTACGTGTAGTTTGTGGTACATATAATATACACGGACTACGCGAAATAAGGAATACCGTAATTCCGACATCAACTTGTAGACATAAAATCGACCAGGTTCGATAATTGTCAGGTGAGCATAAAAAAATGTTGGATCTGTTGGAAAGTTCATTAACGTAAATAAAGTAAAATGAAAGACAAAATTAGAGAAGGATGTGACTAGTCATTGCAATGGTAAAAGCTGTATTGATTCGATCTCAAGCTTTTTTTTTTTTTTTTTTTACATTCTGTAAAAGTGACGAATTACGCATATATATTTATCTGATAAATTTCTTTCGCAATGAATTTTGGGGAAATCTCTGAGGAGACTGTGATCTGCATTAATGTTAATTACCTAAATTAGAACGAATACGTCTGCGTACACATCGTTATCTTAATTGCCTTCATTGCGTAAACTAGCGATGATGATCATAGCTAATAGTATAATAGAAATTAATGATTTTTGTGTGTTCTTATTTTATTATAGTTATTATATATTATTTTATATATCGAAGAAAATATATTTGTTTATTTTAATGATGAAACTAAATCCTTCTTTTAAAACAAAAAGATACGCGCATCTGTACTCCTTTCATTAAAACACGCGTGATATGTATTATATAAATATAATATAAATTTGTTCAAAGTTATAAGGCGCGTGAGAGTGAGCGACGTGTTTCTCCTCCCATCCGTAACTGAGCGTTACGGACGATATATTAACTATTTGGAGTTTAGGATGTGTGTGCGTTTTTCCCTTTTTTTTTAAATTTTTGGTCTATTTTTATTTTTCAATAATATATATATATATATATATATACATCGCGCAACATCCATACATACACACACGGTCGCACGCATATATACATAAATAACACATGCATTTTGCTTTACTTTATTGCTGTGTGGTTCATTTTTGTGCGTAAATCTATCTCGCTGCATATTGTTGCATGTCCTTTTTTTCTCTCTAGGTGTCCTGTCATTTCACTCGCTCCAGTTTGTCTCGTGTTGCTGTTTTAGTTTTATTTAAAAAAATTTTTTTTTGTGTTTTGTACTGTTTTTTATCGGATGAGTTTTGCTTTGTTTTGATTTTATTTTTTTTTCTCTTTTTTTTGATTCGAACTGAAAAATAAAATAAAAATGAGGCAAACAAAAATTGCTTTTGTGGATGGTAGGTAATGGAGGATGTTGACGCTTTTGCATGCAATAGTAAATTGCAAGCATTGCAGCAATGCATTGCAATGGAAACGCATTTCGTTCGATGAGAGTGTGGTGAGTTTTTCTGTTGCACTCGATGCACATCATGTTAAAGTTTTCCATTGTTTTTGTTGTTGTCGGTGCAGTTTTGTAGGCTTATGAACGGGTTTCTATGTTGCATGTGCATCTCTGCCGACGTTAGCTCGATTTGGAGGCTGCAATAGCGGCTGAATTTTTATTGGTTGATTGAGTGAAACTTAGTAGTAGTTGTGCTGATGTTGTTGAATTTTTTTTTTTTTTTTTTGTTAATTTTTGGTTGTTTTGGCTTATTTTTTAATGGTTTTCTTTTTTTTTTCTCTCATTTTGTCAGTAGCGCGTTAGGTGAATTTTTTAATCTATTTTTTTATTTTTCGTTTATTTTCTTTCAGCCAACAAACCAAGTGCGTATGTTTACTTTGGGTTGATAGGTTATTTTTTATTTATTTATTTTATTTATTTATTTTTTGTTTTTTAATATGCTGTTTTTATGTTTTTTTTTTTTTTGTTTTTTTTTTTCGTTTTTTTTTTTTTGGTTATTGTTTACATTTGATGATGCATTATGTTGATATGTGGCCGACCATTGATGTTAACATTGCATACGACCACTGGGTTGGGTCCACAGCAGTTATTTATTTTTGCTTTTTAGTGAATTTTTTTTTACCTCTCCCCACTACGATTTATTTCGTTTCTGTTTATTGTTGAGCTTGGGAGTTTTATTTTTAATTTTTTTTTTTTTTTTATGTTATTTTTTTTTTTTTTTTTGTTTTTTTCATTCTTTATTTTTTCGGCTACAGATAACATGAACAGACGCCATATTTTATTAACAAGGATATGAGGATAATATTGTTGTTGCTGTTGTTGTAAGTACATATTATAATATTTTGAGTGTTTGTGTAGGGTTTTATTGCTGTGTTTCTATTTTTTGTATTTTTGTTTTTTATGTATACATTTACTATTTAAAATTTTTATTTCTATCTATCCATCGGGAAGATGTGGATATAATAACCTTTTCGTTCCAGTAATTCTCGGAAGCATACATCACGTAGAAATTATAAATGTACGACTCGAACGATCTTGATCAGCCGAAAGCATTAGATCTATATAAAACCCCTTATGTTTTAATCGCTAGGCCTATATTATCGATCGTCTAACTTAGGCATTAATTTGAGAACATAAGAGTTTGAACCATAAACTTTGGAAAGGAAGTGCATCAACTTTACATACTAATCATTTCACAATTTAAACACGCTAAGTAATATTTAAACAGAACCTTTTCTGTTTTTGATGATGAGCCCTGCGCATCAAATGTCCACTACCTAATCTTTAGCGACTTAGTGAATAATCCACTCAATTAATTTGCTGCTCAATGACTGTCTTTATTGCAATATTCTTCTTGAAACTATCTAGCCACGCTCTCCGCACAGTCCGTCAATTACGGAAAGGGCTGCATACGAAAAATAGGAAAAAATACTGAAATATGAACTTCTTTTAATTAAAAAGCAACGTTTCAGTTTTAATCTTCAGCTCTTCGAGCAAGACGTCGTTGGCTAATTTAATAAAAGCGTAACTTCCGAATTTTTGATGTTGAAATCTTCGATTTTTTTTTTTTTTCTTTTGGTGTATGTGCGATGAGCGGTATCATCATACAATTAGTATTAAGATTCGGGTTGAAGTTAATACGTCACCCCTTAAACTGGAGTTGATATTAGTAGTCAATTAGTTTAGTTAGTTTAGTATTCAAGTCAATGTACTAGAGGGAATTATTGTTTCTAATCAAGAGATCATCTATGAGTGTTGTCATGGTATCTAAACTACTCTTACGTCGGCTTTTAGAAAGCGTAATCCAAAAACTGCCGCCTTAGTTTCAACTCTTTTCGCATATTCTGAATAAATTGCTTCGGGCTTTTGACACTTTAGACCCTTTTTAACAAAAGAAACCATGTGTCCTGAAATTTTCTGCCTTTTTGTCTTAAAGTTTTATCTACCAACCCGAGTGTATATAAACAGTAACTCGAGCTTAAGAAGTAATTTATAACTTGACACCATAAATAGATTTAAGTTGAGCTGCTAAAAAAAATTTCTTTAAAATCTGTATTTGACTTTCTTGTTAAACCCCGGGCGGCCAATTTGGCGTTTCATCAATAGTAAACCACAATCACCTCTTCCTACGTAATACATACATATCGCTTGTAATTGTAGTTTAGTAAATTTTGTTAGTGTTCTTTAAAAACTCGGAGATAATTAATTGATATCTGGAAAATATTCAAAATTTTGCAAATTTGAATGTACTAAATGTATCTTTCCCTGTATGTTACCACGAAGTGCACTTAAATCACTAAGTCACTTAACGCCGGTGTCTCTATCTTTTGTTTACCTAAATTTAAAAAAGAAAGAGCTGCAAACACAGCTAAAAGCTCAAAAACTTTGCTGCCATAACTTAAGTAAAGAGGGACACCTGTAAATTTTCCGGCAGTCTTTCACGGGCTTCTACCGACCTTTTGAGATAGTTTTTTTTAAAAGCTCTTATTTAATTTAGTTTCAAGTCTGAATAAATTTTGTAAATTAGTATTGCGGATGCCTCCATACCACCAATCATACGTCAGGTTTGCTAGGACTTTTGTATAATTAAGTATACGCAAAATTTTTGTTTTAAAAAAGTTGCTATTTTTATTATGTAAAAAGTGCAAATAATTGTTTTTATGGCTTTGAGCGTTTGTAAAACAACGGATTTCTTACAAGGTCACGTCATAACTGGTCAAAGGTTATGCGAACACTCAAATAGAAGTGTACATAAAGAGTACATAAAGAGTAGCCTTTGATCAACTTCTTATTTTTCACTATCACTTAAGATATTGTGTCCGATATGCGAACATTTTTTGAAAAATTGACATCAATAGCATTTCTAAGATAGATTGTTGTCTTATACATTGTCTAATATTGGATATTTTACTCATTTAACTCATTATGGGCGATATCCTGTACTGTTGCTATCAAGTATACAGTCTACTTGTAAATTTTGATTTGGTTCGGAATATTCATTTAGATATCGTTTTTAATTAATGCAAATTTCATACAATCAGAATTTGTTTCAATATAGAACATTCATATATTCTTTTATGAGGGGTACACTTTTATTGAATACTTGAAAATAGAAAAATTATACGAATTGTCTACCGGCACAATTGCGTAGAATCAATCCTAATTGGGAAAGATCTTAGTCATAATTCTGCCACATTGTGGGTTCTGCATTACGCTTATACTTCCGACAAAAATTTATTCGCACCATTCATATCGGATACAGAACTACACCCCTTTCACAAAAAATATCTTTGAAGCCTAAATGTCAACCAATTTAATATTTTCCAAAAAAATTATACGGGTAGCCTAATGGTAGACCAATTATTCTCATAATCGGTATTTCCTTTCCATCTAATGTCATTCCAAAGTGAATTGAACTTTTTGCTTGCATATTGTATGAGCAAAAAATTTTGAAATTTACTGTGTGCGCGCTTTGAGGCTAATCTCGGAGAACAGTTTAACGCAAAATAGATAAAAGATTGGAATACAACAAAACCAAATATTTGAATATATTCTCGCCAAAATATAAGCAGCATTGTTCTGCTCATAAGAAACAAATCTAGCTTTTTCACTTGTCTACCTTGCAGCAGTTGTTCTCCCTACGCTTTCAGCAAGTTTCAGATGTTCTTTAACAAGAAACTGAATTGGATTAATAATATTATCTTAATTGTGAAAAAATAAAAAAGTCTCAGTAAAAATCAGCGTAAAAATGTGTTAGAAATTTAACCAGCTTTGCAAAATTTGAGTATTTTCGTAAGCGATCGACAAACGGTAGAGTAATATGAGATGTATGGTCAAGTAAGTGTCGCCTAAGGATGAATTTTTTGAAAAAAAGGCAAGCAGTTTATAAAAAGTATTAATCAGATTAGCTTCGTGGTTAACTTTAGCATTTTATTTTATAGGTATTGTAGAAGGATCGAATCAAAAGAGTAAAATTTCTGGCATTATGGTGCGTGCCGTTTCGAAAAGCCGTGCTTGGAGAAACACGGTCTTAAAGTTTTTAATATTGGACTACGGGTGCGTAACTTTGTCTGGAAGCTTAAATTTTTAAACTATTTACAATTTTTCCATGCCTCTTTCCAGAAATTATCTTTTTCTATCATTTACGGATATTTAAATATCGGTTATGCCAATAAAAATCTCTGAAGTTTTGGAAAACTAATAGCGGTTTCCGTTTTTAAGTTATCTTATAATACATACAATTACGTAGAATAGGATTGTTCAAATTAAGTTTCGATTTTAAACTTTAAGCTACATTTGAACAGTCAATATACCGCGATCATTGTCAAAATATTTGACGATGAAGAACGAAAGAATTCTTAGATGTAGACGCTATTTCGATGCACGAATAAGTTCATGATTTTTTTAAAGCAAAATTATGTTAATTGCTTTGGACCGTTTTTGACTGCTTGAATTTACAAAAGCTCGAAACTGTAGGGCTGAAACTGGGGCTGCGAAACCTTTCTAGCAACAACGACTGCAAATTTCGCATGGATTTTGGGCGGAAAATTCGACTGGTCTACATTCCCAGAAAAGCCACAGGCTTGTTTATTAACGTGGATGGATTGTTCATTGTGAACTGAATTTCTTTTGGCCTGAAGTTCATACTATTATTATAGATGGCGGCGACGTGTGTTGCTAGTGAAAATCGGTTCATGAAATAGTGTCTCAGTTGTCTGATTGGTTTAAAATGACAACCCTTGAAACCAAGATCCTATATTAGTGATGAGTTTTTGATCTGGATAGGACCGGACTTCGTTTGTTTCCTCTTTAAAGACATCCGCAGTATATTTTCGATAAGTTACTTATTGACAAGAAAATTCTTTTTATTTAGCAAAAAATTGAAATTTTCTATTAGCGTAATCGTGACCAATCTTAGTATTCTTAAAGCCCCCTATGTATTTCACTAACTGTACACATACGGATCAAGTGTGTGTGTGTGTGTGTGTGTGTTTTTTTTTTTTTTAATTCTGGTTCTTGTAATTAACTGTATGCATAATAATCTTCTCGAATAATATTGTTATATTACGCTTGGTTCGATTCTAAGCAAATTTGTCAGCAGAACACTTGTTTGTGGCAATTACAATAGCTCTTCCCCCTTAGGGGTATCTATGCTATCTAAACTACTAATAAGAAGTACTCAGTCAGGTCTTTAGGATAGGTACTTTTATAATTTTAAATTCAAATTGGACCATCCATAACCGTACAAGTTGTTCGCAAAAAATAGGATGTTAAGTAGGAAGACGAAACCCATAAGAATTTCTATTTGAAATTTAACCAAACACGTTAAAGAAAGACTAGACAACAAGAACAACCTAAAAACCTGAATATATGGAAATAATTGCGTCAAAATACCTGAATATGTACCATGTGATATTTCACCCAAGTTGATGCCAGTGGCTTCTGAAATAAGCAATAAAAATCATTCTGCGAGAAATGTTCACAGAGAAACAAAATTAGGTAAAAAAGCAAGACATTGAATCGTTTGCTCATCTCAGCTGTCGTAGTAAGTCAAATATCAATACCAGCCGATAACGCTTCGCTATTGAAAAGATTTATAATATGTATAGTAAAGATATTCAAGTGTTAAGGACGGACCGCGCTTAAGGGAGCCGGACACATTTCATTACTAAATAACATTGGTATTTTTCTGGGTACCATATAAATAAATGAAATAATATAATACAAATTTAACCATTTCATTTCATTTCCGTTTGTGAGTCATTGATGATACAGAACAAAATCGTGCTAAGTTTGGAGAGACTGATTACTAGCGATGAAGTATGGGTCACGTACGGCAACAAGGTGAGAAAAGATTGCGATAGAAAGATGGATGAAGCTGTATGATCGATGGCAAAAGTCGGATTATCGTTACATAAGTTAATATCTTTAGTTTCTAGTGTGATTGAACGGGATTTATGCGTTAGGGGCCATTTCCATTTTCTTTTCTCAACGATCAACGTGACTATAACTTGAACTTGACGGAAAACGTTACGATAGCTCCGTTCTGGATGGATATGGACCCATTGTATCATGAACCTTATCAAAAGCGACTACCATTTGTCTCGCATTTTGCAGAACTCTTCTAGTGTAATGGTATAAAGCTAACATCAAAAGAGGGATTGGGAACCACTTGGCTCAACTTTTTGCCCGGAAAACGCAGATGTTTCACAGTGATAGCATAAAATTTTCACCAAAGGAATGACAAAAGGTTATTGATGAAACGAAACAAAAATATTTGATAAAATACTTTTCCTATAGTAAACAAAAAAAATATATATATCAATTAAGGTGGAAAAATTCGCTATATCTCCTATCTTACTTATTGTTTTTCTTGTACCCATTTCTTGATATGAAAACCATAGGGACAGTTGCGAGGATATACGAGAATATACGAGGAAGAATATATCACACAATCAGCAGTGAACCTTAAGAATAAATGCAGTAGTAAAAACTCCGTATATGTACTCGCCATTACTCCCCTTGGACGTAAAACGTTGAAATAAAACTCAAACTTCACTTGTTACCTGCATTTTTTTCTTTTTTGATTAAGCAAGTAACGGAAAATTCATCAAGGGCTTGCCTTAGGTTGTCTTTTATTCAAACTTCGTAAGGGAAAAATCGGCTACAACTCCAATTGCGCGAAAGCAAAACCGCGTATATTAGGTGCCCTACAAGCGGAGAATCGCATGTTTACGCAAAATTAGTTTTTAACATTTTTTGTCATTGCTCTCTTTTTGGCCTGTTTTTTGAATAATACCATGCATGGTGTATATTTTCGAGAGTGACGTGATAGGAAGGCTGATGGTAAGAGAGGTGATGCTGTGGTATTAATAGTGGTCGACTGTTTTATTTATTGACTGAAAGTAAATCATGCGTTGGTTTAATTTAATTTGAATGCTGCCTAAGCTTTTCATCAATCTCACGCTCTACACGACTGTAATTAAAAACCATTTGTTGCTTTACAATTTTCTATAGTTTCGTACGCAATTTTTTATGTTTGCGAGTATTTAATATGTGCTTCTTCATTTTCTATTAGTTTGTAGCTTATTTCAACATTAGTACGTATAAGTCTTTGTCCATTTTACGGAGTACATATTTAACATATCTCTATTATTTTTTCGGTCGATTTATAATGCAAAATAACAAAAGCATTTTTCTTGTTTTGTTCGATTGAATGATAGCTTCAAATAGTTTTCATTAAATATTCATCTAGTTACTTAATGATTTTATCAGTTGAGTTTTACTTAGGGTAACCAAATAATTTATTTACTATCTCTAGCTATGCCGTTAATGGTAGAAATCATAGCGAAATGTTTACCGTATATACGGCAGCTAAGACAGAATTAGTCAGACAGTTTAGCTCTTGGTTGGCTTGATTATATATTGTAATAATTAAAATTTTGTAATTTCTTAAAACAGACAAGACTTTCATTAATATTTAATTATTTTTATCTTATTTCATGCGTTATTAGATGTATTCAAAGGGAAAACAAAACAAGTAATTTAAAAACTAACAACGAAATTAGTAACTGCTTCACCGCCAGATAACACACAAACAAGACCGTGTACAGTAAAGCATATAAACAATATTTCATATATATAACGTACCATTAATATACTAAAAATTATAAAAATTTCAAAGAAGGAAGAAAAAATGAGCAGCAGTATATAAAAAGCAACGCACATAAACAAACAAAGAGAATAAACGTATTCTTTATGGTTATTATTTTCAAGCTAAATGTGTATAGTAAGGGGTAATAAAAATTTTTCATTTGTGCAAACGTTTTTCCGCATTAAGGATATGCTAATACCATCTTTATGTTTGCTACATGTGAAAGGATTATCTATTACTGCTTAGTGCATCCGATGGATGTCAAGTCCAGTTAGTACAGATAGATGACGCGCTTGACGAAAAAAAAAACTATTTACGGATATACGAACTGGAAAAATGAGTTTGCTTCATGGCATGCTTCCGGCCGTCAGCAGCTAAAGCAACCCAGGATGTGATCTTCAGCTCGGTCAAAGAACATCTATCGATTGCCGTAAATTCTTCAGACCATTTATTTAGTCCAACGCACTCATACTTATTAGATCAGCAGCTCTACAAAAATGAAAATGTGCAAAAATGGCTCGATGACTATTTCACCTCGGAGCTACGAGCACGGAAATCCGGACGCTACCCTTTAAGAAAGAAAAGGTTATAGGTAACAATTGTGAATATTTCGATTATTAAGCTCTATAACGAAAATATTTAAATAAATTTGAATTTTATCAAAAACTAGATAGAGTTCATATTTGTATACCTATTAATAATTTTCTATAGTGAAGCATCATACAATAAGGAATAAAAAAGAATTAAAAGTTTTTATATTTCCAAAAGACTTCCCATAAATCGCCTATAAAATCAGTTAAAGTCAACCAGACAAAAAAGCCAGCCATGTATTTCAATAGAGAATGGTATCGTAACAGTACATTTGGAATTTGAAGTCAAATGGTTTCGAATTGCAGTAAGTCGAAAATACGGCGATAGGGTACGAAAAATATATTATTTCGAGAAAAATGCGTCGAAAAATTGAAGCATTGATAGTTTTAAGCTGGCATATAAAAACTTTTTGAATATAATTTTAAATATTTGGGGAAACATTTAAGAGGATAAAAAAGAAGGAGAGATTTACGTCACTCGAGAAATACCCGTTACATTAATATAAACGTTCAAACAAGTTTGAAACAAGTTAAATCAGGAGAGAAGACGCTTCGTCTTTTCCATTTTTTTATTTGAATTTGAGAGGAATGCAATTGAAAAATCCTGATTGTTGTCAATGATGAGAAAAGGACAGATTATGTCAACCTAAGTTGTAGAAAATTATAAATGAGGGTTTGCCAAATTTTATTACGCGTCTTTATGGCTCTAGGTTCACATTCGGTGCCTGAAAAAGTCGGAGAAGCCTAGTGTATCATAAGCTTCGCAAATGGGAAACGTTGCCTACAGCAATTGATGACTTCGGTACAAGATCCCCAAACGAAAATTTCCAACTACTACGTTTAGAGCAGCAACTCGCCCTGGCGTTTTGACTCGTTCTTCTTATCATTTTTTTCGCTCGAGTTTCTATGATTTATCTAAGCGGCGACTCAAATCGATCTTTAAAAACTAAAGTTTTACTTTTGATGTCGAATTCATATCTCCCAGAAAAATGTCGAGAACTTTCAATGTTTTATTTGGAAACATTTTTTCGCAGGAAAGGCGTACTTTAATCAAAACATTCTCAAAATATTAAGTTAATATTGATATTGCTAAAGTAAATATAATCGTTTCATTCGATTTAAAAGCATTCACAAGACTCTCCTAAGCCCCGCTAAGGCGAAAAGCAGTTTCGAAATTTATAAGAATGGTAAAAGATTAATTTCGATACGTCTTGGTAGTCCCTTCAATCTGTCAGTTTGGTTAATTTTAAATTTTGCGCTCGTATTATTTCTAGAGCCTTTCTGAAAATATTTAACGCAAATTTTTTTCAGTTTTTTGTTGCTAATAAATTAGACCCTTTTCCAAATTTGCGCTAAAAAGTCAGCTCGCGTGTATGTACGAAATCTTAACGTTGTATTTATATTTTTATGAATTTGTATAATTGAATGAAAAATGGATGAATAGAAAGTGAGGATTAAATCGATTTAGAATCATGGATTAATCATATTGTGAACATATATATATATATATCTATACATGACGGAGTCACTGCAACGATTTTCTTGCCATTGCAAGCGTAATAACAAAAATATGCACTTGCATGTTTTCATTGACGGTTGTAACATAATAATATCAGCGGTCGTAACTAACGTTTCCAATGCAATCATTGCTTTATGAATTCGCGCAAAGCTCGCGCGCTTTTTTATGCACCTTTCGCATAAAAATCTAGACGTAAACAAGCATCTAAAAGAGTAACGAGAATAGACGACATGTCTGATAAGCAAACATAATATTGCTAAGTTACAAATAAAAATATCTTAAAGAAAAACTGCAAATCTAAAAATTTAAAGCAGTCTAACAATGTGCACACATACACATGTATGTTTGCGTGTGTATGGAGCATTATCTGTAAGTTAAGCAAATGTTTACGCAAACAAAGGGAAAATTTTCATTTTATGTACGGGCTCTAGCTGTGCCCTACTGAATAAATTGGCATAAATTACATCCTTCATGGTTTGTAACATTTAATGTCATTTAATTTTCTTTTAATTTATATCGCATTGGATTGGATCACAGAACACGTTTCGCACGATTAACTCGTTGCATTGTAACAGTTTTGTTTGATTCACTGTGCGCTTGATTATACTAGTTTATTAATACCCTTCGTGATGACTAAACAATTGCGCTGGATACTCTATAATTTGTATGCTTTCAGTCAGTCCGAGGTATTGAGTCAATCCATCGATCATATCCATTTCCCTGTTGGTTCCTGTTATGATTGTAAAGATTGTAAAGAAATGAAAATAAACAAAAACAGTATTCGGATTATTTTTGTCATCGCCAAACCCAGAATGACAAAAAATTATGGTCTCTTTGGACCAAGGCTTTTATAGTCTAGATCTATTGCTATTTATTTTAAAACTCTTTGTCTCTTTATTTCATTATTATAATCTAAGAATTTTGTCTAAAAGGACAGACTTGGTCTTTGTTTGTTTGTTATGGATTATGGCTTATTCCTATTTAGTTAGAGCAGAAATGTACAAACATTAGTTGAGAGTGTTATCTCGGATTTTTAATTTTTCCTCGATAAAATTTCTTTGTTAAGTTCAAAGAAATCGACAAATTCGGATCTAGTGTTCCCTAATAGTTTGAAACAAACCAACGCTAGTTTGCTCAACTTTTGAAAAAATATTTTCATGTTTCTAAGTCATCAAATACGAATTAAAATAGATACGATATACAGAAAATACGATCTTCTTCCTATTTTACAAGCAAATATACGTAGAGTATAAAAAACTCGATTCGATTCGAATCTTACGTAAGTTCATTTATGCTTCTACTTATCCTTTCATGATAATATAATACAGATTGAATAATTATCTCGTAAGCTCGCTTTTAACGAACATCTTACTTTACCATTTTTTGTTCAGGCAAAAGACTTTATTCACAGAATAAATATGGTAAAAGTAGAAAAAATGAAAGCAAGAATCTTTATTGGAATACAAAGGAACATTTAGCACTAAGTCGCGTTACAAACTTTATGCCAACTGAAATTCCTACACCACGCAAGTAGTTGACCAAATCTACATGAAATGATTGTTAAGCTGTTCGCTTCTGTTGTTATCCAAACAGTCACGTCATAATAATATTATGAATGACTTATATGTAGACTGTTGTATGATAGAACATTCTTTAGTATTTTGCCTAAAACACATATTTTCCTAGAACAATTGTTCAGCGAAAAAGTTGTCATTGTTTATACAAAATGTAATAATATTTTTATAGGCGTTCGTGAATGAAGAAAGGGTTTAAAAACTTTATGATACATGTGCTATTAAAAGTCCGCTGCCTATTATCCGAACTTAATCGAATGTTGTACCATAGTGTAAGTCAGTCCCACGGTTTATAGTTGCATTGATGACCTATCTCTGTTGTTTTTCATTATGTCTCTAAAATGATATCGTATTATGTTCCTATGGAGATACTCTCATAATATTTACATTAGAAATACATATATATATATATAAATATGTGTAAGAAAATGTATAAGTTATTTTTTGATGGGCCATCGCGGTGTGTCTTCCTGTTGCTTCTATGTCGCTTCTCCATGTCTCAATGTTTTCCACGTATTTTGATGATGTTGTTATAATAATATTTTGCCATTGACAAAATGTTGCAGTTTTATGTTTTCAAAATTACGCTTTAAGGAGCTTCGCCCGTTTCTTTGTAATGAAATAACGGTTGTAAAGCCAAGCAGAAAAAAGGAAGAGAAAAATATCAAATGGTAAATTACAAATTTGCTATAAAAATGTTAATGGAGCTCATAAACTGTTACGTTCACTGTTGATCCCTAAAACAGTTAAGTCGCACAGAGGCCAACTTTCATAATGCCTTTCTTATTTCAAAATTTTTTTTCTCTTTTTTTTTTTTTTAGGTTTATAGCCCATATTATATACGTATATAAAGAAGCAAAAAAAATATATACATAAATATATGTATATCTCTATATTTCAAATAATTCGTCCTTGCTTTAATATAAATGTATAAGTGTTACAAACGTTATCTTAATGTTATGATTAAATTTGTCGGTTTATATTTTTTATGAGAAATTGAAAGCTACGCTCATGTGCATGTGTATAAGTTAAGGCTCGATATTTTCAAAGAGAGTCTAATAAAAGAAAACAGGTTAAAGTTACTAAAGAAAACTCAACAATCATATATTAAAGGTATCAAGCGAATACTTTTCTATTAGTGCAGTTTGTTAAAGTTTTTTTTTTTTTTGTTTAATCTTTCTTTCCTCTTTAGTTGAGTGCAAATTGAAAAATAGGTCAGAAATCTTTAACAGCCAATACCTCAAGACAATGCTGGAAACCAGGAAATTTTATGGGCATGTTCAAGGGCCGATTTGGATCACTTTGTGACAAATTTCATAGTCACAGTCTTTTATTTTCACGGATATGTTTGTTCATCTTTTCATCTAACTGCTGTTTTTTGCCTATAACGGAGCATACTAATCTTCAGCATTTTTTTATCCCTAATTTCCTGTATTAATAACGTACGGTAAATAACCTAATGCATAGAGACATGGATACAAATATATATATCGGTTTAAATTTCGAAATTGTTTAAGATCACAAAAGATTAGCAGATCTCTGACGTGTGTTTGCGAATACAGGCTAGACCGGACTTGGGAAGCCGCAGCTTGCAGTCGAAATTTTTTCATGGCAACAGCGTACGACACAAGGGCCAATATATGTGTTTAAATGCATATTTACATTTTCCGTCAGTGAATACGAAAGACTTATAGGACGCATAGTTAGTCTAGCAGGCAGTTAATCTAATATTTATATATCTAAATTCAAGCCGGACAGCAAATTGTGGCTCTATGTGAACGTAATTTTGAATTTTTAAAATGTTTAAGTGTCGGATAGTGAAATTTGACCTAGATAAAAAAGAATGGGAAGCTTTCATTGGTTCTAAAACTTTGGATAAGAAAATAGAAACATTGATGGATTAAATACTGCGCCTTACACCGAATTCTTTCTTAATATTCGCTGATTGTAACATAACACAATAAATGTGTCTGCAATTATTTATAATAACGGATAGGTAATGTAACAGGCTTAACTAATCTTCCATGCTAGATAGATACATAAAATCTTAAACTACTATAACGACGTTATTTTAAACTTAACCGAAAAAAATTAAATTAAAAAGCAAAACCTCAAGAGTAAGTTTAATGGTATAGGTAAAATTTGTAATGCATAATAATAACGTTAATTAATAAATAAATAGTCACGAAACTTATGGCCAGCGTTTACTTCCTTTCAGATGTATGCCGGTTACCACTTTCAAGCGTTTGAAAAATTTCCATACTTTTGCTAATAAAAATAAAGAAAGCTTGAAAATACGGCAAACGAAAGCCAAACGCTACAAAAATTTGAATTTAATTTATTGGCCGGATATTTTCTTTTTTTTTTTTTATATATAATACAATATTAAGACTTCTTTTAGGAAGGGGATTTATGCCCGTAAATAGGTTTTGATACTGATTTTTAGAGGTAGGTTCTCGGCAAAAGAGAAGTTTAAGTCTTAATCGCATGATTAGCCGAGTAGGTAAGAATCCCAGCATGTTAATGCTCACGAGTTCACATCACGAGACCCGCAGATTTTTTCTTTGGTCGTAGCTATAATGAGTTCAATTGGTAAAGGCATTGCAATTACAGATTGGGCGCATATCCACTAAGGTGCGGCCCGCTTCTTATCTTTTTCTCTGTATAAAAGTAATGCCTTTGTTACTTCGTTACTTACTTAAAATTCAAACATGGCATTTCAAATAACAAAAACAAAAAAAAATTGACGCTAGTCTGCACCTCACCGAGTGGAATTATAACAATCGATAATTTCATATTTCTTCCAAAAAAAGTATCGAATATATATTACTGTGACCAGGAATTAATTTGTATTTCTTTTAATTAAACGTCGTGGGTCTAATTAAATCATGAAATTTTTAACTGTACCGTCTTTGTTATCTAAGTAGACTTTCATGTCAATAATTCAATTATTGCAGTGTTTTTGCACTCTTTTTTATTTTCATAATGTCTCCGATTTTTTAATAATCAAAACGTCATGAAACGTATCATTGCGGCAGATGAGATGAGACCAATATCGTGCAAAAGGCAAATAAAGATTGCGCCAAAGTCGCTCAAAAGTCGAAGTGCCGTTGATAGTTTTTTTCAATTATCGCAGTGTTATGTATTATGAATTGCTTACGCTAGACCAAACTGTTAACAAGTTAGTGCTATAAAAGCGATGAAATTTATTTGGAAGAAGGAGGAATAAGGACTTTTCAGTTTATGAATGAGTTCACCATATTTTGTGATCACAGTCGTACATAATAAAGAAAATGAAAGCAAAATACTAATTAAAATCTTACTATTATTATGTTGGCGATTTGAAAATAGAAGAAAGTTCCCATGTATGTATACATGTATACTTACACATTGGGATTTAAAAAATCTGTATTTGATTTAGAGGGCTTCCTATCTGTACGTATAGTATATGAATCGTTGAATTTAACATTCATATACTACTGTGCTCTCTAGCTTCAATCATTTGATTTTATAACATATATGCTATAGGGGTCCGAAAAGTATACATTTGCCATTGTTTGATTGTCCCAAAATTCTTTAAACGTTAAACTTGGATATTTTTTTTATCATAAATTGATATTAAAAATCATTCAAATCCGCTCGTAGCTTCGTACCCAATGTGTACTTCCATTTTTTGTTGCCCTATATACATAGGCAACGATTATTGGTTGTAATTCCACCACGTATTTATTAATAAAGCCTGTCAGCAACTATTTATATGGATAAAATGTTTATAAAAGGACGAAATTATTATTTTTCATATATTTTCATGGGAGAAAGCTATAATAACTGCATCACGTTCTCTAATGACTTCTTTGAGAACACTAAATAATTTAATTTAGAAGAGTGATTGATTGATTTGTGTTCGCTTAGTAGTTCTAAATATGCGTTTTTAACCCTATGAGAACTCACAAAAACTATGTCGACTATATTCACTGTTCTGTTATTCTGCCAATGACATGCTTAGAAAGCAAACTTGCATGCACTTGTTTTGATGCGCTTGTACACTTATGTATTAAAATTTTGCACATGTACAACCTACGTATACATATACAGACACACAAGTTTGCAGCTTCGTTGTACGTTTTAGTTATAAAAAATTTTCTCCTTTTTCCTTTAGGTTTACACGTCTAATCATAACAACAACGACAACAAACTCACTGTATACACAGAAACCGCTATCCCACACAAACATACACGATGACGTTTCGGTTTCATATAGTTACTAAACGATGTGTTTGCCGACGGAATGTAAGTCCTTTTTTATGGTTGATGGGTGTGTGCTTCGTTAATATATATTTATATTTCTATGTGTTTGTTTATGTGTGCGACATAGGATAGTGTAGGTCGGTTTAGTTCGGTGCTCAGTTCGGGCGTTTAGTTAGTGTACGCCTTTTACTAAAATGTAATTTTAGATTTGGTAGCTTTGTAAGGGTTTAGCGTTGAAAGTTGGTTTTCATTTGAGTTTACATCTCTCTATGTTTTCATGCATATTTGCCTTAGTATGCGGGGTGCGCACAGTAGGTTTCAGTGTCCTACATTTGTATAAACGATATGCGATAGTTTGATTGGCTTTTTATGTTTGTACACACTCTCGCATTTCAACGCATATGTGTATTTGTGCATAAATTCAGTTGGTTGAAATATACAATTGCTTTTCCATGGTCGGTAATCAACCAATCAAAACGTTGCAATACGATGTAAGTTCTATGCGTAAAGCTTTTTTTAGTAGTTGTTACATATTAGAGCAATTATATTGTATTATAGAAAATCTTTTTCTTTCTCTTATTGTATTCTATTAGAAAAACACTTTTTTTTTTTTATTAAAATTTTAGAAAACGATAATGCAAATGAATATTAGTAAGCGCTTTCAATAATAGACTTTTTTTATATCCATCACCAAAAGCGGTTGGGGGTATATTCACTTTGTCAAAACGATTGCAGGAAGGAAGCTTTAGAGACCACACAAAGTATACATATTCTCGATCAGCATTAAATTCTAAATCCATCTAAGCATATCGGTCTGTTCGTCTATGGAATGTCTTGTAAACCATCTTCTGGCCCCAAAAATGAAATTACCGGCTTCAAATTTAGCAGAAACTTTACAAGTTCTTGTACGTAGGTTGGTGATGAAGATGGATCAAATAAGTCGAAGGACATACCTACAGTACCACGCAAACTAAGAACACCTTCATTTTTATAGGCGAATAAAAAACCGGTTTTGGGCCATTACTCACAAACTACAAGGAATAAATTTACAAGAATTTAAGCGTATTTTCTATGGGCGGTGCTGTAGTGACCTTACAGAAACACTAAAAATTTACTACGTCTGCCCAATGTTATAGTATGCCCTGATTTCATTTTTGATCCTATACCTCTATAATGCACAGAAGCAAGCTTCAAAAATCCCAAAAAGTATATAAGTTCTTAGCCAATTTCAAATTCGGAATGCAAATGCTGTCCATCTGTTTGCCTGTCCATCTGTCCATTCTCAGAACTGTGTGATATCTACGGTGAACATACTCGCATTTGCCAAACTGAAGACATCGCCTCAACAGTTGCTTAACCTCGCTCATAAACTAGAACAAATGCACGATATAAGTTCCCACAAAGTTATTCTACAAAAATAGAATAATGGTGATGGATATAACAAAAGGAAATTCGGTCACAACTAAATACAATTTCCATACTTTATATCTCATTCCTTTCTTTAAGACGCTTAAGAAAACCCTTAAACTAAACATAGTTAAGATCGCCTATCTAAACAAACAACTCCAATTTTCGTTTACCTATTTTCTTTTAAAATTAAAAAATTTTTTTTTTTTTTTTAATATAACCATTACGTAAAAATATTTTATAAAACTTTTACATAATACAATAGAGCTACAGTACCGGAACCGCCCATAAAAGATATATATATAAATACAATCGATTCGTTCTTTTCTCATAACATAAATAGAACTGAAGGGAAGTTAGCGCACTGTACGTAGCCCACATTTTTGTCTTTACTAAAATGTGGGCTATCTTTACTCTTGGGTAACCACCTTTGCTAAGGTAATTGATAACTGAACACTGCAAAACCATTAGAAAAACTAAGCAAAAATAGAAATACAAGCATAAATTAAATAAGAAATTATACAGAAATGTTATAAAAAAAAAATTTTTCTTTTATTTATCATATAATGCACGTGTAGTGTTGGCGAAATATAAAGTGTGCAATATATAAAGTGTGTATAAAAAATTGTTAAGAAATATGACATGTGAAGTTTTTTGATATGCCTTAAAGGACGCAAAAACCTATCAGAAAAACCTAACTTCATTTTTGAAGTTTTTGGCTAATTTCGAGGTGATGGACCCTATACAGGGTAATGAAGTTAGGTTTTTCTGATAGGTTTTAGCATTTTTTACGACATATCAAAAATCTGTAGTCTAAAAATGGTTATAACATGATTTTAACATTGCATTCGTTCAGTATTTGTAACGTACCATGAGATTTACTAGCAATAACTAAGCATTTCTTGTTTTGCTTTCGTAATTAACCACTTAGTATGTTTTTATATGTGCACATTCGCTAAGATTATTTAATTTTATTAGATATTTTACTTTATTGTTATTCATTTCGCAATAAATTGTAACTTAGCAAAGACGTTTGGCACGAACGAAGACACGAACCATAAAATAAGGTTATCTTGGGGGGCTATCTTCACTTCAGTGAAATAGACCTTAAAATTTCTACAATATTACAAAGTGGTGTAGATACATTTATCCTTCCAGTTTCTTGAGTATGTGCGTAAAACTTCTTCCCTGTAACTTCATATCAATGGACTTTGAAAAGGTAAGTAGTGATACAACAAAAAAAAGTCTCTTTTATAAAAAGAAAACTTTTTTTTTTTTTTTTTTGTATAGGTTTCCAATGATGGATTGTACTGCCCCTCAAACAGTAATTAGAAGCTTGATCCAAATGTTTATTAAAGCCGCATAAAATTTCAGTGCGGAAATTGGGCTGAACTGTCTATTGATCCATTTTCATTTCAGCAGAATTTTTTCAACTTTCTACTCTTTCTATCTTAATATAATGGATAGTTGATCTTAAGATGATCTTCGTAAGCTACACTACAGGGTACAGGCTACATTAAATTTGTGAGGATGTATGTAACATCTAGAAAGATTTAAGACGAACGCAACCTTTATTATCCAATCTCAACTTATCTGTCCGTCTGTCTGCCCGTCTGATATCTGTAAATTGTGTTCAACCTAGAAGTCGCAACATTTCAGATACCTTGACGCAATTCGGTACAATAACATGTTTTGACACAAGGAGAAATCCTATAGACAACGTACCACTTTTCGACCACTTCCCGTAGAACGTTTTGATTTAAAAAGTCATACAATCGTATAAATTGAAATTCTTAAAATTCCTCAACGAAAATCGCTGAGTAATAACATTTTTCCATTCCAAATTGATGTAAAACATTGCAATTGGACGGGGAAATTTTTTGGAACACATCCCATATAGTCAATTCCTATGCAAACTTGATCTTCCAATAATAAAAATTTAGTTTACTTTTCAATAATTTATGGTTAATATATGTTCGTAATAGTAAATTGATGTAAAAATTAATCTTACCGAATTCGGATCCCATAAGCCTAATTTTTGGATCCCTCCGCCCGTAAAGGTTGCCATGAAAGGAATTCTTTATACAGCCAAAATATGGAATTTTTAACATTTTATGATGACAATTGATCGATATGAGTAATTTAATATAAAACATCACTGCATCAGACCTGGATCAAGTGTGTCTAGCAAATAAACCCTTGCATCCCGAAGAATAATATAAAAATTAACTAGGAACATATTTGAACGACTATTGTTTATTTTTTGGGCCGCTATGGATAGCAAGATTTTACCTCTGGCGACAAAATGCAATTTGTAACTTTTTAATACGACAAAAAAGCGATAACGAATAAAAACTTTGAAAAGAAAATTAAATATGCTAAATTTGGACAAAGTCAGTTGATACTTTGGATGACCTCCAGTCAATTGATATTTTGGATAACCTGGATAATATAACTGTTTTCACGAAAAGTGTGCGCTATTACCTCAAAACAAAGTCTAATTTTCGGTATGTTATCACGACAACGAATGAAGAATTATATGAGACGAAGGGTGCAGGATATTTACTTGTCTTGATCTCGTTGGTAATGTAACTTCATTAAATACATATAAGTAAGTCGCGAAGTCCTGGTAATATGTATACATTCATGATTGACGTCTTTTGATGATTCTTTTCCATCATAGAGATAGTCGTGTAATACCGCACAAAAGAAAAACAAATGATTAAAAGTTTTTTTATATATGGAGTATTCAGAAAATGTTATATGTGGTTAACCGATATAGGAAAAAGTTCTATATAGTTTAAATTTTATAACGAGTCTTATATATCGAACTTTCCATCAATATTGAAAATCTCGAAGGCGTTAATTAGTTTAATTTTTCCCAACAGGTTTTTTCATTTCGGCTGACATCACATGTTTGGAAGCATAAAATATGCTACAGTCTACTAATTACTGCTCGCTGTCAATATCTTGCATAAATGCCAGCCTTTTGTATGCCCTTAATTGAAGAGGAATATAATCCTTTGCTTGACTGTGGGTTTAGCATCGCTTGCTTTATACGTCGCGCTAAGTAACTCCAACTGAATTAAGCTAGAAGTAAATATATCATTTTGTATATTTACCACAACCCTGGTTGAAAATATATTTTCATGCTCGTCCAGAAGCACGGGAATGTATATATAGTTCAGCGCAGCAAACGTAAAAATTGAAATATAATGTCGCAACGTACCATATATATTTTAAGTGAATAGACGTAATTGACGCATAAATGCTGCTACCATTGACAAAAAACCAATACTAATAAAAGCTTTCGATCCCAAGTTTATCGCAAATGCTTACCGGCGCTGTTTGAAAGTTTATTGTTATCACAATAGTCGGTAGCCTATTTAGCTCGCCCGACAAAAAAAAATATTGAAAAAAAAAAAAACTAAAAAATACGTTATAGTTTTTACATATTGCCCTAAGGTGTACAACTTATATTTGTTAATTTGCTTACAAGTAATTAGTTTTTCTTGTTTTGATGCAAATATATGTAAAGAGCCAATATAGAATTTTTTCTTTTAAGTTAATTTTAACGAGTATACTTTATTTGGCAACCGATGATGCCCCGTCATGTGAACACTGATTGAAAGAAAAAAACGAGTAACCTTCAATTATTTTACTTTCACACACACAATATCGTGTTTATGTATATGCTTTTCCTATATCATATTATTAGTGTTTAGGGACGATCATTAAATAAATCGATTCGAACATGGAACTACGCGCTGCTTTTCATAGTACACTAAGACTACATGCCGATTGTAATAACTAAGAGAAAAAAATCTACTGACAACTTTAATACGAAATTTTTAATTGGTTACTTTCTCATGCTTTTCTGTTTCATTGAATTACATATGATTAATGTGTATGTGTATGTATTATATATGCATATATAATTCACTATTCAAGTTAAATTGCGTGGCTCTATCAAAGATCAGAAATTTTCTAGATTGGTAGTACTGTGATGGATGTCTGGATATCTGGGAAGTATTGCGTCCCAAATTTTACGGCCCGAGCGACCAATCGACCGCATGTCGTGCGAAACATGAGCCAAGACCAAAAAGCCCCACCAAAGTCTCTCAAAAACCAAGGTGATGTTGACAGTTTTCTTCGATTATCGAGGTACTGCGGAATGTTTGCTATTCGCGTAGCGCGATGACTTTGTCTTACATTTTGGACGCAGCATATATATATATACATAAGATATGTTGACGTAATCTTGTATGTTTGGAGTCCCGACGTAGACGTTAAAGATCAATCTAAAGACACGAAGCTTCTTTCACAATCTTTTTTTCAAATTAGTTACAGATATTAGCGTAATCCGTTCTTAGGTGCAGTATTTAAAGAGATTTTCTCAGTGGTTTTCTTTTTTTTTTTGCTAATCTGTCTATATTTTTCTCTCTTTATACTAATTTACGTACATTATTTTGCACGTACTTTATGTGTGTGGGTTATGTTACATTCCAAACTACATCGGTATGTATGCATATGAAAAACATCATTGTGCACGTTACATTACGGTTGCGCAATAAAATGTTTGCGGTTACAAAGCATCTTACGTTTGCAATGTTGTCGTTATTAAAAAAAATGTGTTATTTTTGATTTACGAAGTGTTTGACTCAATAAAAACCGAACTCAAGAGAATAATGGGCATTCAAAAAAAGATTCAGCCTTTTCTTTCCAGTGGCTCTCGCATGGGTGTCGTATATACTGATTTTAGTAAAGCGTTTGACTTAATTTAAGTATAACTTATTGATCTTCAAAGTCCAGGCCTCTGACTTCACTTCATAATCATTGAAATGGATAAGCTCTTATCCTTATAACAGATCATTCAGAATTCTGTTTAACTTCTTCAACTAGGGCAGCCAGTTAGAACCCCTTTTATTTAATCTATACATTAGTGACCTCCCCTTCGTGCTTAAATCCAGCCATATCGTAAGCTGACGATGTTAAAATGTTCTCTTTCTTCTGCTTGGAATCGCAATCGTATCAGCTTCAAATTGACCTAAACAATTTGGTTACATGGTACTCGCTAAATTTTATGAGATTAAATCTAAAACAAATGCAAGAAGCTTTCTTTCTTAAGAAAGAAGTCATTCTGTACTGAGTATTTCCGCTTAGAGTTGTTTGCAGAAACCTAAATAAAGTCTATCACTTAACAAAACAACTTTGCTTAATACGCGCGATTTGCCTATGTCGTATTTAAAATAACTTTTATTTTTATTATCTCATTATAAATCAAAAGTTAACAGGTGTTGTTCACTGTTATCGGTTGCCAAACTTCTGCATGTTTACGATGGCTTAGGGGTTCAATTACAATTCGGTTCTGCACAGGTTGTGGGTGTGCTTCCCTGCTTGTGTACATGCCTTTTTTTTTTTCTTTACTTCTCATATACTTAATATTAATTATTATAGAATTTACTTCTAAGGCTCCATTGAATTCGACTGTTAAGTTATATAAATATGGTTTTTTTTAGTTTCTCTACTTACACGAATGTCCAACATTAATATTTTTATGAAAGATTTGGTAAATCTAACATACCCTCTGCCCCGGATAAAATACATGTATACGAATACAGAAGTTTGTATTGTAAAACATCGCATGTTTTATTGCAAACTGCGATCCTCGCAGTAATTTTTTACTCTCCAGCAAGCGTTTGCTATTTGCTTTCTTGTTGCTTATGCTCTCAATATATCCGATATAGACTATCTATATGAAGTTACTAACAATGTTTTTTATTATATAACTTTTGGCGAAATACGAGAAGTTTGTGGATCTTTAAACAATTGCGATAAAATGGTGAAACTTAGAACTTTTCAAACTGTCTGATTCTTGGGTTGATACGATAAGGTAGATAGAAAGACATGAACCCGGCAGTTGTCAGCAGTTTATTAAACAGTTCGATTAAGGAATATAAAGCATTTACTAATAGCCCTCATTCAAGTACGTAGTTTCTCCACGACTTTGCCATTTCATCTGTTAACTCATATTTGTTGTGCTCAATTTTCTTGAGTTTCAGATTTCATATATTTTTATTTTTGTCGCGTTGATCTATGACCGTTTTTCCTGAAATTTAATTATATTACAGTAGACTGACTAGCGCCCTTACCGATGAAAATCATATACGCGGCTTGAACGCAAAACCGCTAGAAATCCTTTTGTTTCGCTTCATTGTTTTTTAACACATTCCGAAATCATACGCTCTTCGCAATTTTTTACTTTATAAATATTTATATAAACTAATATTGCGACCTGACCAAACGAAACATAACCACGTCATTATTCAGTTATTGTAACATTGCATGATTATCAGGAGTTCCCTTTAAATGCCTATAATTACCATATTTCACAGGTGGTCTACTTTTCGAAATAATGATGATATTGTAGTGTGATCGCATACCGTCGTATGCATCCACTTCAACTGCCTGGATATTGCATTACGAAATGCAATACGATGCCAGGCGCCCTAAATAAAACAATCACTATTTGTTTACGTTAGCATAATTTAGTGTAATACTTTCTGTATTTATACAAATAGCCAAGTAAGATTTGAATAAAATCAGTTGTTATCAAACAATTCAATCAAGCGTTTAATTCGCTGAAAATACAAGGCGTTAAATCCGCCCAAGTTCAAGGTTAGGGAACGTCTCTTGCCGAGCTTCATTGGCACTAAATGAGACGGTTAGACTTGGCGCACAGAAGCCGAGCAGCATAGGGCTAAACTGCGGTACACCAAATAATAAACCAAAGCATTATCCATACTATATAAAACATCAATACCGCACAAATAACTTTTTCTATTACAATATATTGCTATTTCTACCAAAGGGGATCAGTGTGATCCTCTATTTTCGTCGACTTTTCACAGTCATAAAAATGAAACAAAGAAATTCGAATTTTTCTCTTGTGTTCACAATCAAAAAGTGTGCGTCACGAAAATCGTCGAATTTTGCAGTCATCTATTGAGACTTAGCGCGTTCCAAATTATTGGTGGATATATAAGTTTCATTTCAAATTGCCAAAGTAGTTCATTTCATCACTCTATCTCAATTTTTTTTTAATCACCCACTTTCTTTGCCGGCAATTATATCTTTGTTTGCGCTTTTGTATTATCGTTTAAATAGTCCGCATAAACGAATTATTGAAAAACGCCGATTGCGCAACGTTCCTACGAATTTGGATCTTCTATGATATATTTTTGGAACGTGTGCGATGTGGGGATTGCCTTGAATGAAAAACTTTTATCTAAAATGGCTACTAATCGAGATGTTTATCTCCTTACGCCCCTTTGCATATACCTTTGAACGGATTAAGAAAGTTCAATAGTCGGATATAAGGTTGAGTTAACTCTTATTTGCTTCGCAAAGTTGTCCTCGTTTAATGCACTTTTATTAGCTGTTATTATGTTGCGAAGGAATAGATCGCATGATATGTGGCTTCCAAGTAGGTGAAGACTTAATATGCCTGATATTTAAGTAAAATCGAAGTATTTATCTATCTATCTATCTTTTAATTAAACACATAAACACGCACACGCATACAGGCACGTTTTTTTATTAGTCAAAAGCACTTTTCTTAAAAACAAAAAAAAAGAAGAAATTTTAAGGTATGTATTTTATATTCATAATTGATTTTTTTATTGCTATGTTAAATTAAATTTTTTTAAGAAATTTCTCTTACATTCAACGTAGTTACACAACGTTGCTACTTTGTCTCTTCGTTAAATATTAACCTTTTTTTGACATGTGCAGATGCGTATAAATTTTGCCTCCAACACTGAGCAACGAAGGTGTACTAATTTTGTCCTTGTTTCTGTTTCAATTAAGTATTTGCATTAAGTGCAAAGGAGGATTTTTAATTGGTACTTTAGATCTTGCTTGGGAGTCAGTTGCATGCCCCTATAATAGAATCAGAAATGTATGTTCCCATCTTAATTAGTTGAAAATACCAATAATTGCTACATTCTATGAACTCTACGATATGTAAATCAATGAATATCTATCTAGTAGACGTTTAAGCAAATAACCGAAATAGCACACAGCAAATCAAAATTCATATTATGCAGGACCTTGAACAATTCAGGATGCCTATGGTTCGTATAAAATCAAAAACGTGATTTTCACTGTTATTATGAATTATATCATACATGATACACGCGAGAACCTAAGAAATCTTAATTTTTCCTTTGGCACAACTTGTGCTCTTATCTTTGAACTTCTTTCTGATGAAGAAGTTCAAACCGCAAATGTTTCCCACATAATGAAAAAATTAGTAAAACAACCAGTGACTAAGAAAATGCATTACAAGGAAAAAATGAAAATGAAAGAAAGAGAAAATCACCTGAATTAAACGAACTTTGAATGCTCACCGCGTAGCATAACTATATATATTTAGTCATTGTCCGTTTCGAACATAATGCCTCATTGAAATTATCAAAATTAATACGTATAAGAATTCGCAAGTTATTGAATAAAATTTTATGATATAATTGCTGAAATATCTTAAATACTTTTACGAGAGATTCGTAATATTTTCTCGAACAAATTATTGTGGTCTAAATGAAATTAGAACTTGAAGAGAATATACAATTTGGGTGAACGTTTCAATGTACATTCCATACTACCCGCCTGAGTGGCCGAGTAGAGTCTCGATTAGCAACTCAATGGTCGTGGGTTCGAATCTCAAGTGCGGTAGAGTTAGAGTTAGCCTTAGATGCTAGTGCTTTAAGACTTTAGTCCTAGAATTTATTCTCTGGCTAAATTTATAATAGTAATAATAATAATACATTCCAGACTGTTGCGAATGAAATGATAAAATTGATAAGTTTCCCTTTTTTCGGTATTGAGCATAATAACGAAGAAATTTACACGACATGCACAACACTAACGAACGCTTACACTAAATCTTTGAGGAAGAAGACAAATTTTTTAAATAAAATGAAATTTTGTATACATCATATTAACGCGCGCACATGTATATAATAAGCATTACATATAAGTGTAACAAGCAACGATGCTTAGAGACCGGGTACACAGCTAGTATGTCGTAAATATTCTTTTTTTGTTCTCCCTAAAGTAGTGTGTATGTATTCACGAAACATGTTACTTTCATTTGAGCTGTAACGGAATGGGAGCTTCGCAGAAGAAGAAAGCCGTACATACACTTTACTTGAGAAAATTAACCACGGCAACCACTGCCTCAAACGAACGAAACTAAAGAAGTCGCTAATGCAACATCCATTCATACTAAGGACAGTTTATTTTATGTGGGAACAGTTTTGTATGCCTTTTTTACTTTTATGAACGGTTTATAACTAGTTATGTGCATGCAAATGCTTAAGTACCGAAAGCGAAAAAAAACAAAAAATCGATCAAAATTTTTAACTTACGCATAATAAACTTAGGAAATATTAAAAGCGTTTTATAAAGAAAATACTTCGAAGAATATTCGATAAAACTTTAATTTCGAATTACGTGAGAAACGCAATAGTTGCACCTTTATGTTATTAGGCAGCTTTTCTTTGCGCCCTTAACCAGGTCAAAAACTAATTTCAAAATGTGCGCTTACTATGCAGAAATACGTTCTACTGAGTCTATAAGTACATATATATCGTATATTATTTTCAATACATATATTTTATATTAATATATTTCAATTGTTATATTATAGGCTTGCGACGGTTCAGCGTGTGTTAAATTTTCACATATTTGCTTTCTGTTATTAAGTAGGAAAAAAGTTTGTTCAACATACCAGAAAACCTATTATGTCACACTTTTATTTGACTGTAAGATTGCAATTCTAAATTTTATTAACGACGTACAGAGGGCTGACGTGCGTTCCGGCGGATGCAAGTCCCATATTGGCTTTAGATCTAAAATGCTCTCCTTCCTTGAAAAAAATATCTAAGAAAAAAGCTTTAAGGTAAATATGTATGTACATTGTTGACAAGCATCTAATTAGGCGCATCCGTTTGTCCGCTGTCTATCTGTCTATTTTACACATTCTTCCGGTCGCAAAAATAAAGCTATCCACTTCAAATTTGGCGAACATGCTTAAACTTCTTACACCTAGGTTAATATTCAGTAAGGGCCAAATAAGGGCCAAAAGACACGCCTACACTAAAACGTAACCTGAAATCATCCAACAGTGTAAAAGTTACAATTATATATCTGCTTCAAAACTCCTTTTGAAAACAAACGGGGTTGGAAAAAATAGGCTTTTCGATGAGCCAATCAAGTCCAAATCAGTAATATCTTGAAAATAACCATAATGAGAATATGAATAAAATAATGTTGAGATGTAATGCCACCGTAAATTTTTTTAAATATCCATTTTTTGTGAAAATTTGTTCGAAAATTTGATTTTACGAAAATAATTTCATAGCAGTACACGAGCATTTGACAGGCAATTGCGTTTGCTCGAATTTTCGATTTTTAAAAACACGCACACAATATAATTCAATTCAAACGGTTCTCATTTTTTTCTCGATCGAAATTTTTTACACAATTTACACCGAAACAACTATCTCTAAAGAATGGCGTAATTCTCCTCAGTGGCCGAAGGCAAACAATCTCGATTACCAACAAATAGTCGTGGGTTCGAATCTCAAGTGCGGTAGAGTTTTTATTAAAGCCGGTAACCTAAGAGGCTAGTCGTTTTAGAATTTATTTCTCTGGCTAAAGTAATAATAATAGTAATAAAACAATAATAATATAAGCTTTTATTTTTAATACGTATATGTTCTATTAGTTTTTTCAAATTTGAGTTTTTCTCTTCTCTTTCTCTTACTTTTAATACTTCATTTGGTTAAGATTGCCCAATTGTGTAGTGGTTACCATGTCCCGATACTTACCTTGAAGACCCTGCTTCGATACCTTGGGCGATAGATCGACCGCAAATTGTACTTTAGTACTTTCTCTGGGTTTTTGAAGAGAATAATAATAGTCTATATTAGCAAATAAAATAATCGGTATATTAATAAGTTGCTTGCATATATATTTATCAACGACATCTATTGGTGAAAATGATTAAGTAATGCGAGTAAGTGTCCAATGAAAACAACGGTTAAATTCGACGATTTTGAACTTTCCTCTACACAGCAGTTTTTCATTTAGCATTATTAAATTCTTCTTCAATGCATACAGACACTAATCCTGCCCGAAGCCAATCAAACAGTTTTAGAAGCTTATGGTTATGCTGCTTCATTTACTTTAGTTTCAACAGTTTAGAAGCAGTAATTTTGATATCACTGACAAAGAACGACCAGAAAAATTCGAAGATATCGAAGTGCAAGACTTTTATTGCACGAACCGCGAACTCAAACTTTTAAAGAACTTTCGAGCGGTTTAGCAGTTGATAAATCAACTATTTGTAGACGTATGCATTCGATGGGAAAGATGCAAAAGGAAAGAAAATTACTAAAAGGCGAATTGATTTACCTACAATGCCCTATCGAACCATTTCAATACTGTGGTTGCCACGCAAAAAATTAAAGTTTTCTGTGGCATGTTATATGTAAATGGCGACAAAAATCCCCACCGCGAAAAGTCATGGGCTAGTCCAGGAGAGACCCCGACATCGACACCGACATGACCGTAAAGTTTTGCTGTGCATGTGGTGGGATCAGTAAGGTGTAGGCGTATTATGAGCCGCTAAAATCAAATGAAACTACTACAGCAGATGTCTACTGAGGTCAATTGAACAAATTAAACGATGTATTGCAGCAATAGCGGTTAATAAGAGCAAAGTCACGCTTTTGCATGACAACGCTTGGACACAGGTTGCGAGAGTTGTTAAGGATATACTGATGTAGCTCGAATGCCGCAGTCGCACGCGGCGCACTTACCGTGCGTGCCTTCGAAGCGTAGAAGAAGTGTAAAAATGAGCCTTTTTCAAATGAAAAACTGATCAAGATAAATGCAAGCATCTCATATATATAACAATTACTTGACATTTCAAACATTTTTTTTTTTCTTTCTTTCTTTTTAATTAGGGTAATATAGATCCTATTGGCTTAAAAAGAGGATAATAGATTTATCTAAAAAATTATGTTCAATTTATTATAACAAAAAAACATGTCCATCTGTGACACATTTTAAAACTTTAAACGCGTTTTTCTGAAACGAGGATTTTTCAGAACCACCTACAAAATAATTCTAAGAATTTTCTTTTTTCATCCGGAATTTTTACAATATCCTTAAAACATCGTTCTCTAACAAGACATGTAACAAATTTTCGAGAAGTTCAAGCCGGCCAAAAATGTTGTATACTTAATGGGGATTTTGTAGCACGATTCTGCTCCTTATAAAGATAACGAAACAAAACGATGTTGGATAGACTATAATATTGGGTAGGTGAGGTAAATTTTTTCCATTTTTGTACAATGAATATGCCATCAAGTTCTTGTGCATTCGTTTGCTAAATTAATGAGCAAAAACCAACTTTTTATTTTTTTGGAAAACGGACGTGTTCCCCGTTTACGTGGTACTCTGGTCGTGTCTGTCGACCGATTTGACCTATTTGCCATGCCAAGCTGCGTGTAAAAACTTCCAATGTTTCCGCCAAATTACAAATTGATAGCTTTATATATGCGATCAGGACAAAGTTTACAAAAGACGAACAGACGAACAGGCGAACATGCTTAAATCGGTTTAGCATTTGATGCTACCGAAAACTTAATTCAATTTCTTTCCTTGCACTTTTTTAGCTTGGTGGTATGCTTTCAGATTACAATTGTTAAAAATTATTGTATTCTTCCATTATAAAATGGCACTTTTTTTTAGCTTTAGTATTTTTTCCAAACATGAAAATATCTCTACTTGGAAAGATCTTCTGCTACTTTACATATGGCACATATAATTCAATACATGTTTATATTGTGTCGAAAGAATAAATTTGTAATATTTTCCCAACAGCTATGCGATTCGAAATATCAATACGATGTCATTTCGTCGACAAAGGTGATAGGTCTTTGCGGTATAGTAAAAACATTTATAGTGTGTACAGCGAAACTGGTTTATCAAAATTATCAGCACGCACATCGTTCCTCTGCCATTCTTCCCCAAATTTCAATAATTTGAAGTTGTTTAAAAAACTGAGGAAGACACGGACGCATTTCATAACCATAAGAATCGTAACGCATTGAATTTAAATATCTCTTCTAAGTATATTAACATAGATATAAGCTTTGTAACCTGCAATTTGAGAAACTTTTCATTTACGTCTGGCATACTTAAAAGTACATGCATAAGAACTTACGATATTTTTTTCCACGAGTTTACCGTTCTTCTGTCATAATGTTCAGATACGCTTAACTAATTAAGATGCAAAATTTAAAGTCGACCAATAATAAGCTATTTTTATTCAACTCATATAAAGATGCTCGCAATAGCTAAATATTGACACCTTTTTGATAGAACATGTGTCAGGTATTAATATGAAATTCGGTTTAAGTTGTACCAGAGGTGATTAAAAGTTAGAAAGAAAGCCATGCTGACTTTTTTGCATAAGAGGTAACCGTTTGACATGATTGGCATACCAGATTCGTTCTGAGGCGACTTTCTTACTTTGCGTTTCTCTCAAACTATACTATCTATTGTCTATATGACAATGCCGTAAAAATATTAATGATTTCCTAATAGGATGAAAATACAAGCATTGTTGTTAAACTGAATATAATGCAATGCGTTATATAAGTGCTAAAAGTACTATTTTGTGTCAGTTAACCCGCGATACATCGATGGTTTCATTAACGCATATTCTTAGCCACTTTGAAAATTCGGGACCATTAAGTCGTTCCTCTTCTAAACACTCCTATCTTTTTAACCTTTAGATTAGATGATAGCAATTCGAAATTTGAAAACGAATTGAAAAAAAAAAAATTTTAATTTCTTCTGCAATTATCGATGCTTTTTCAAAATTAATTACAAAAGTACAATTGCAACGACTAACTTTGACGAGCTTCCTTTCAATGTTGCATTTCGACATATTCAGTCACATGTGCTATATGTTTGCTAAACTACGCGAACTACGAAACTTATGCAGGATCAGGATTATTTATCCTTAAATAATTAATCTTAGCAAATCGATCTTCTCTGATATTAACCAATCTGCTTTAATGCGTAAGTCATACCTCTGTCCAAGTAGTGAGTGCTCGAAATTCGGGTTTTTATATTTTTTTATGTCATTTTTTCAAGACAAAGCCCATGTTCCATGTAGTTCCTTTTATGCAGGTGCGGAAAACTGCATTAATTGTATTGTTTTTTGTCTTTTGCTTTACAGCAGGACGAACAAGAATGACAGAGTCTAACAATATGCTACCTTTTTTCATAAATTCATTACGCACGTATGCAAACGTAAATTCATTGTACATAGTTATTGTTGCGAAGTTATTGCAATAGCTTATTGAAAAAGGAAAATGAAATTAATATTTCTGAATTAATATGTTCCCATTCACGCTAGGAAAGCACTTGCTTTCACGTTTTAATGGATCTATACTAAACTATAAGACAGTAAATCTTGGCATGCAGCGTGTAACTCTTTTCTTAATATTATTTTCCTTTTTTCCTTATTATAAGTAATCTACAAACATCTAAGAATAGGCCGATGGGCAGATATGCTCATGTCGATCCACAGTTAGTCGAATTCATTATATCATACGTAGTTCTGGGAGTTATAGATGGAGTAGTGCTACTGGACGCGTTCTGCAACACACCGCCGAACTGATAATCCTTCCTCGAATATCTATTTTTCATTACGCATCATGATACGGCAGCATTTGAACACGGCAATTGAACGCCCCGAAAATCGCGTTTTTTCGTTTGGCACATGGCTCGATGTAAGCAAATTTCAAAAAAATTTACAATAATAGTGCTTAAAGCCTAAACAAATACCTGTACCGCGAGAAGCCAGAGCGATTTCCAACACCATGCTAAGCTAGAACATTGTTCAAATTTAAAATATATTCTCAATATTTCCCAAATGGATACTATGCGACTTTATCTTTTTGAAGGAGCCCTGTAAAGTTTTCCTGAATAGCAGCTGGAACTGCCCCATATTACAATTTTGCCTTACGTGAACGTAGAAATAAAAGCAAACAGTTAACGTGCTAGCGATATCATTGAGGTCGTTGTTCATGGTTTCACAAGAGCAGTTGCTTGAAATGTATAAGGTTTCCAATCATTTGACGTACTTTTAAGTTTCTTGCCTAATATTCCTAGTCCACTAATCCACACAAATCATTATCGGTACGATAATTTTTCCTAAACCATTATTTGCTCCTTATAACTATTTCAGTGCTAACGGTCCTGATCCAAGTTTCTCTGTCCGTTCAATCTCCCCGTTCATCTTCCATTCTTGTGTGAGACCCACAGGTCGTTAGTTTTGTGATATTTAGATGAAATTCGATACACCGACGTGTTATGACCCACAGACAAATTCTATTGCAAATAGGATCGGGCCATTTCTTATGCAATGCACTATTTTGAAAACTCCTTATACGAATAACAATATTTAGCAGAGCAGGTGGGAGTAGCTAATGGTGCCCCAAAACTCGCTGTAAGATTATTTTTTTATTTTATTTTTTTCCTTTCTTTTTTATGACCAATCACTTAGAAGACGTCTTCAGTGCGTTCATGGTGAAAAAGAGTAGCGAGAGAGAGATAGAGAGTAGCCATAGAATAGAAGATGTGTGCCCGATCAATAAGTGTTACGCTCTTACTAACCGAGTACAATTAATTATTTAGAGCTTTTTCGAACTTTTACAAAATCATTTTAAATTTATTATTTTTTGCAAATGATTTCGGAACAGCCCATTGCAAATGATTTTGGAAAGCCCATTTATTTCACTTTCAAAATAAACGGCTCCAGTACAATTCATGCTGTTGCTAACAATGGGAACAAGGAAGGTATATTTAATTATTTTTTTTTCTTTTATTTATTCAAGTCATCTTTTATATAACAAGATTCAAGCGTTTTAAATGAAAGTATAGTTGCGTGAGAGTGAGCATATACAATATAGACTAGATTAGTGATCACAAATAGTACGTTTATTATAGTCTAAATTGTACTGCACGTTCAGATATACAGAAATACAAAAATTGACTAAAGAGTGACGACGAAAATCAATAGCGTGCAATTGTATTTTAGTATTCTGTATGTAAGCGTTTAAACTTCCAGAATTAGCAGTGATTTGCAAATTCGATGGCAGAGCTTTCCATAGCTATAGTGTCCCATGTGTATAATCTTCATGCCATGTTGTTAGCTGCCGATCTTAATTTTTTTTGCAGACACCGAGGCTGCCTTGTGTAAATAGTTATATGCAGCAGTATCAGTAGTCTCAGCTGGAGTATATTTTCAAACATAACGGTCAAGAATCGAAGAACGTATGCTGCGACATGATCCGTTCTTTTTAATCCGTGTAGGTATCGAAGCATATTATAAACAGCAATTTTGAGTTTCCGCATCGCAGCCACTTTGGTATAATTGTACATATGCACCTTGCTATGTACTACACATCTTGGTAGACAATGCATATATAGAGTGAATATGAGCGTATTAAAATAATATTTGCATAATAGGAAAAATCATTTAAAAAAGGAATGTTTGCATTAGTATCAGGGACGTCGGTTGTTCATTAGTGTAGAGGCATCTACAGTGCTTTCAATGCTAATTAATTGATTAATTAGGAAAAATAATAACAACTGTGGTTGTGGTTGGCCCAAATCGTGGGAAGAGCCTCTGCTCGGTGTGGCGTTGCGTAGAAACCGGATGTCTGATCCAAAGCAAGACAGAGGTTTTAGATACTCACCAGGGGGCGAGATACGCCCACATACGTATCTCCACTGGAATTCGAGATTTTCCTCGGGGCACTGAGTATACGTTCCCATATTAAGAGTGCCATCGGACACCGTGGGGTTAAGCCTTTACGACAGGCATCCACGTTAAAGACCTAGAGACATCTGTATCTAACTGCAGTAAGGGAATTGTCAAAATTACAAAGGCCGCAAACTAAGTCTAACTTTTTTCTCTTTTATTTTTAGATATTTTGTTAGGAGAAAACGGCATATTCACTTTCATCAGCTAAAATTGTAGTAAAATATTAGAAAGCAAATAACATCCAGCACAGTATGTGTGTGAATTATTAAAATTTATTTTCAAATTATGAATTATATACTTTTATAAAAAAAAATTTTTTCATATTTTACAAAAAAGAATTCGAAAAGACTGATAGTTGCATTCTCTTTACTTATAAAGTCTTTTCTTTTTTGTGCTTTTGGATGTGAAAAAAGAATACGCTATACTTATATACTTAATGATGTGCGTATCAATGAATCGATTGGAATTTTTTTCCAGCCTGATTTTAAATGAATTTGTTAAGCATTTCAACCTGACTTATTATCGACACGTGCTTGAAAAATGACGAAGACGGTGAACATATCATCCAGTCTCTTGCAACAACATTTCCAAATTTTAATAATTGTAGACGCGTTTTGTTTTAGCTTTCTATTCCCTTTGTATTTCTAAAAGCAAGATGGTTCTAAATCTTACTTTAACTAAAATGTCATAAGCATCACCTTTGTACCTATTACACTGTTAAAACAGAAATTAAAAAACACCACAAAAGAAAATAAAAATTTTTTAAAACAAAAGATCGCTTACCTACGCTTTTTACATAGGTCATAGATACCGCGATATCATATTGGATTCAAAGGAATTTTGTTATTGAAGGATGCTATGCTTCTAATTTTGACATTTTGTTTGTAACATTTCGCAAACAAATACAGGCCACACCGCGAACTACAATAAGTAACAGCTCAACTTTGTCGTTTGTACAAAATTTCTTAGTCACCAATAATTAAGAAATGACCTTGAGCTTTACACACTTATCAATAGTTGAAGTTTGTAGAACAATAAATTATTTATTCTCCTTTTTTGCTTATTGTTCTAAGTGAACTCTCATTTGACAACGACAATCATTATTAGAATATTATTTGTTCTTCAGGAATTGGGGCAAAGAGAATTCACTCAATTGAAAATCAAATCAAATATATCGAACGGATATTTATATCGTACCTCATTTTTAGTTTATGATCGAAAAACCAATATCGACGTGGTGTGAAGAAGAAATTAGACGAAATCGCCGTGACGTCAATCGTTTATGTATAAAGAAAACAAGACCATGCTAACTATCGGATTTTGTGGGACGTCTCGTGTGGCTTATAAGTTACTGTCAATAAACATTTCAAAAAACAATATTAGTTAGCAGAAGTTTTTTATCCTAAGATTTTCTCTAACATGTTGCTGCATTCAAACTGCTTAACGTTATAAGTTCTTGTTATTAGCGCTATACTAAAAATAAATCAACGTCGGACTAATCAACTTACACTAACACAAATATGGCGATGCATTATATTTATGTGTCAATTATGCCATAAATTATAAGCAATTGCACCACAAATATAAATATGTTTTGCGGTATCTTTTAATATAAAATTGAACGTTGAAAATTGAACGAAAACCGTCAAAAGATGTTTGTGGTGCTTATAAAATAAAATGTTAAGAAATAGTTAACCTATGCGTGTAGTCCTTCTAGTTGAATCGAGGAATCGAAGCTGTTTCTTTATCTAGTGCTTCGATTTTTATGACGATACCAAAAATGGCAAATGACAAATAACACGAAATGAATTCGTGGACAGCGCGAAGGTAGAAGTTGTTGTTTCGACACGGAATACACAAGCTGCAAATAACGAAGAAGAAAAGAAGTGGCTAAGAACAGCCAATATTTCGAATGGCTTTTTTTAAGCAAGCTTTTACTTTTTTAAGTAAGGAAATTAAAATACACTTTTAACATTTTATTCGAAGTATTGTCTATCGCTAGCTACACATATTTCCCACTTGCCTGACTATTTCTAGATGCCCCCTCTTCAAAAATCTTCCACCTTTGTCGCTAGCTATTTTTTTCACATTTCCCTACGAATCAAAGTACTGCTTTATAAGGGCGTGACCCATCGATGAATACTAAACAAGTGATAATCAGAAGGCGCAAGCCTGATGCCAGAAGTATACCCTCTTGGGCTATCACTTCCCAGGTAGTTACTCATAAAGTGTCGAGAGCTGGTTTTGTAATATGGACAAATGGACGAAAGACATGCATAAAAGTGCTTTGGTTTTGCTCCTTTTTAAAATTTGGACAGTTTTGGAGCATCGATCAATTGCTGTTAAAAGCGTTTGATATTAACCACCAAACATATACTATTATCATTGCCGTTCGCTTTTGTGAAATTTTTGCGACCGGAATTCTCAAAATAAATCCACTGTTCATGCCCAGCAACGGTACCATGCACAAAATGCTTTATTTTGCATCGTTTGGACAAAGAAAAAATGCTGTCGACGAGTGGTCTTTATTTGTCAGAAAATTCGACATGTTTAACGCGATCATAAATTAAACTGTTTGCATAAAACTTATATTGTTGTCAGTCATTGAAAACCTTTGTCAAATGCCACGTGATCCAAAACCTTGACCCCAATAAAACAAAACCATTACAAGTTCATAGTCCATATCCGATATGTGACCCTTAGTATAACGATTTATTTAGGGACCGGTGCAATTAACACTATTGCTTTGAATTCTTATATTCTACATACACTAATTTTTATTTTATATATTTTTATGCTATTCTGCTAGTTTTTAGTTCTAATCTACTTATTTGTTTATTTGTGCGTATGCATATATAATGTATTATTATATACAATATATACACATATATAAATGTACATATATATATATATATTTGAATGGTCCACAACATCGCGATCATACAAATAATAACAAAATATATTTTTTGGTTTCTGTGAAACATATTTATATAAACGGAAGATATTGAATCGTAAAAACCTTAAACCAAACAAACCACACCAATGTGAATTTAATTCTGTTCAAACCGCGTACATTGATTTATAAAAACTGAAGAGTAAAGAAGTAAAGAAGTATGCATACATGCATATGACAAAGCCTAAGGATGTTCTAAATTGTTAAACAAATGCATTCCTTCCAAATAAACAAACAAAAACTACATATGCAAGAGTTAAAGAAAAAATAATAATGATAACAATAATGATACAGAAATATTTGAAATACTATTCTAAAAAAAATAAGAAGAAGAAGACGAAGAATGTACAGCAAACGCGAACACAATTTCAGTATAATAAGTAGGAAAGACGCAGATAAGTGGAGCGAGCGTCTTGCTATTCCTTTGAGGTTGTCAGCTGCAATTGCAGCTGTGAACCAACACAAAGCGTTCTAACATGATTTTAATTACAGTATAACAAACAATTTTTTACCCAAAAGCTGCAACGACATCATCATCACTATCATCGTCATCATCAACTTGCTCCACCGCATAGAAGGAAAACAGCAGTTGTGTTTTCTTTTTTTTCACATAATATTCCGTGAAGGGTACGCACACATATACACTTAAACGTGTATAGTACGTATATAAATATATATTCATTTTAGGCGCCTAAAAGTATGCACTTCACAAAGACTTTTAGAATAAGCAAAAAAGAAAAATGTACCAAATCAAACGAAACATTAAAAAAGCGATTGTAAAAGTAACAGAAGTGCATTTAAGTTAGCTGCTAGCAATTGTAAGCTCTGAGCAAGTTGACTGACTACACACAGCATACAGCAATAAGAACGACAAAGGATTGTTATTTTTTGCATGATTAATATGACGGCAAACAAAACCATAGGTTTTTAATGTTTTTTAGACAAAAAGCAAGAAAACCATTTTTATGAATAAACACTGAAGTCCCCTAAGATTGCGGCAAAATGATGTCCATTATATCGTATGTTATACGGTAAAGGGCAATTCAGGTAAATTCAGGGTTGCTTGAAAATTTTTGGAGCTTGACCAGCATAAGTCATAGAAAGTACAATAAAACTTAAATACAAAGCTTTCGTATACAAAATTTAAGAAGGATGATGAACTAAAGAGCAGTTAAGCTTCCCCCTCTACAGGCCAGTCACCACAGGACGCAATCGAATTACAAAAAGCAGGCATTATGAATTATATGTGAAATTATATGGCATCAAAACTGAAAATACAACGAACCTTACCATCATAGCCGCCAGGTCACCAAAAAAAAAAAAAAAATAGAAAAAAAGTACACGCACACAAAGAAAGAAAGAAGAAGAAGAAGAAGAGAGAAAGAGAGAGAAAGAGAAGAAAAAAGGACCACCACATGTACTCTTATATAAAGGGCACCCAACATCTTCTACCTACCTACTCAGTTCGTCTCATCTAGGGACCGACATGAACATAAAAATTTTATTTTATTTAAATGTAATTATCTGCTTGAATTACATAAGAAAAACCAAAAAACAGAAAAAATTTCCATCATGATACGATGTCAAAAAAAATAACAAGCGCCTGAAAATAAACAAAAAAAAAACCAAACCGCACACATGGACACACATACAAATAGTTTATAAAAAAAAAAAAAGGAAAAAAGCGAATATACAAAACATATCTTTTTTACTCTCTGAAAAAAAACGAAATTTGGTTGCATTTTCTGCAAAAAGATAAAAACGTCCAAAAAAGCTAAAAAAAAAAGAAAAAAAAGGAACATTAATAAAAGAAATAGAACGTCATGCAGGCGTGGCTTTTTTTACTCATTGGATTCTCTTCAACGCACTTTCGAATTAAAGCAAATGGCTGCAACAATCCAAATGCAGTTGCATACTGCATGCACGTATGCAGAGCATATCCGACCGAATAGTGTTATGCATCCAGGCAGGACACAGACTGTATGCAAATCTTGCCCACTCTCCTTCATCTTCTCTTACCCTTTCGACAGTTTTACATATGCAGTGAGGATCTCTGCTCTGAGGCCTACTGATTATACCACCAATGCTAACGTTTGCTCGTTTTTTAGTGCACTTTTCTTTTATTTTATATACAGTTTTTTTCTTCGTTCGTTTGTTGGTTTTTGGAAAATTTGCACTTGTGCATACAAACGGATTATTTTGTTGATTTTTTTTTTTTATCAATTCACACGCATACATACGCACAAAATTTAAACTTATCGCATATACTACTCTTTCGTGTGCCCTGTACTGTAGGTGGTATGCTTTTTTTGAAACTCGCTGATAAAAAAAAAAAATTATTTGCTGGACACTTGCATTTTTTTATGGGCTAAACTCCACCTATATATATATATATTGCACCTAAGTGCGTGCACTTTACAAATATAAAAGTAAAAAAAGAAAAATAAAAACTCGACATCCTTCCACATTGTTCCTTTACCCCACGAGTTATAAAGCAGATAATATCCGGTTATTTTACTAAGTTGTCTTCTCATATTTCTCAATCAGTTAGCCTTTAATGTGGTAACAGTAATGAGGAGCATCGAACAGCAAGTCTTTTATTTGGTTATTGACAGCAGTTTTTATTAAAATTTTTCCTTTTTTGTTGTTTTTGATTTTTTGCTTTTGCGCTCAATGACCCCCATACACCTAAAAGTTATCAAAAGGGAGCAAAATTTTATTTTGTTTTCTTCTCTATTTTTTTTTTGTGTTTTAATTTATTTTTATTCCTTTTACCAGCACTTGATTATCACATACATAGAATTTTATGCCAAAGGGAGAACATATCGTGTATCAATGCATATGTGTGTAAGTATCTCTTATATATATATATTTTTTTTTCTTTTTAGTACTTTCCAAAGTTTTCATCATTCATTTGGATCCTTGACAGTTTGTATACGTTTTGCATATGGTAAGTTTGGATTTTTATTGATGGCCAGTACATGTTAAAAAAATTTTAACCAAAAAAAACAGGGAAAAAAAAGCAGTTGGTAATAATAATAAAAACTCTAGAATCGACTTATCAGCTCTGCCGCATTAAGTAAAAAATGAATACCTGCTGTCTGGCTACAGGCAAGCAATTGAATATATTTAGGATGTGTACAATAATTAAGATATATGTGAAGCGATGTGCTATCGTAAAAGTTTTCCACAAACTTTCTTCTTTACCGTAAAACTCATCGCAGCAAATGTAGTCACACACTTTTTCGCGCGCTTTTTCTTGTTCCATTCTGTTAGTTAAGTAGAACGACAACACTATTATTTTTCTAATCTTCAAACTTACGCACAACTCGCAAAATACTCGTAATCAATGTAACTAATCTGATATCATTTTCAGCATCGCCCTCCTTCTGTCTATTGTCTATTGTCAATTGTTATAATTGCGAGCGTATTAAAACAAAATCACGTTCTCTTTTAAATGTCAAAATGATCCGATTCCATTAAAAATATGCACGTGAGAAATTGAAAAGGTATTAATCTAAATACTAAATAAATAAATAAATAAACATAACGACATAAAGGTATTAATTTCATTTTCCTGTTGCAACAACTTTGACAATACCGTTAATGCATTGAGTTTAGTTTGTGACTGAAAGTATACATGTACTTGGTGGGCTTATGACACATAGCATTTGATGCAGGCTTTTTCATTTCATTGTCGTTAGTGCTGCTACTGTCAAAAGGAAAACACAAACATTTTATTGAAATTCAAACGCAATTAGATGGGCTGTGCTTTGAAAAACTGGCAACATCAGAAAAACAAAAAATTTAAAAAAAAAACACACACATTTTTAAAAACTGTATATACGTAAAGATTATGGATTATGGATTAATCGTAGAACGAAGGCTGACTGATCTTATATATGTTTCTTGCAAATAATTTAGTGAAAGTGGACAACTAGTAATATTCTTGTGTAACATAATATGGATAATCAGCTCTTCAATCCACCCTTACTCGCCATTGTTTTGCTTACTATTTTAAATTCAATGGTTTTTCTAAAATTAAACCAGATAGTTTATAGAATGAAAAAAGCTTAATAAGTTTAACGATACATACGTACTAAGGATGCCAACAAAACAGCCGTCAATCCGTTACAACTAATTGTGTTGCGTAGACCTTCCATTTCCTGATTAATGTGTTTAGAGTGTTTTTTCTGTTGAGTATTTGCTACGGCATTTCAACGAAATCAGTACAAATAATTACCTCAGAAATGCACAATGTGAATAGGAACCCATTCTTCGTCCTAACGCGATTATATATGAAAGATAGGGGATTTGCTAATGATGAGCATATTATCGAAACGATCGGGATTGGTTTCAATTTGATTTTTAAAAGAATTTGGTAAAAAAGTTAAGCGGTTACGTTAGCACGTTCGCGGATGTGAATGTTACAGCATTCATTTTCATTATGATGCAAAATGACGTAAGTGCTATAACATTTACAATTTGAAGACAATCATTGTCCAATTTAGTTTTATAAAACCTTTTGTTTTGTTACCTATTATTATTATCGAAGTGACGATTAATTGACTCTTTAGGTATTTCCATATTATTACACTCTACACGCTTTGTTTTACAAGAATATACCTAGTTTGTGCGAATATACGCAAAAGGTAGACGGACTTGAGATGGACACACGCTCTATTGAATCTTACCCGTCCGTCTGTCCGTTTTATGCTTTTGAATCCAACCTAAAGGCTGAAAAATTGGATCTATATAGTCGTGAATACAATCACATGGATAAAATATAATCTTCTAACTATCCTTTACCAAATGTTTTCAATGAGATTTCAGATATCGCAAATAATTTTCAGGTAAATTGACTGTCAAGCTTTGGACTTCACTAGTAGTATTCTTTCTTGGGCCGAAAGCGTCGATGTGCCAAATTATATCAAAATACCTCAAAAATTGCGATCTATAGCTTGGACAGCAATATAGGTGGGCAAGTAAGCTTAAACCGTTTAAAAAACTGGTTCTGAATCGATCCTAAATAAAACAAAAGGTATATCTCGAATCTTTCTGGGTGCTGTATGCATCCGTACAAATTTAATGTTTTACATGCGAGGTAGAATGTGATAATTGAAAAGATTAATTAGACAAAAATGAGGCTAGTGGATACGTAAATGACTCAGTTATTAATTAATACTTTTTTTTTACTCACACTTTTGTGTGAGCCTTGTTCTATTTTAAACAAATCCTCTACATTTCAATATTGAAAACTTTCTTTAAAAGTTCTTTTTCGATAATTGTGACTTGACTTCTTTCTAAAATTTTAATCTTCTGCATTATTTCTTTATCCAAGCTGAAAATTTTGTGATACATTTAATGCACCCTCATATATAGCGATTTCTACAAACTCTGTTATGTGGAGCGACCGGGAAGAAATACACAATTAACAAAAATTGACTGATGACTCGTTAAATTGCTATGGAAAGAGTGTAAAATATTTGTCAAACAAACTTGTTTTAAAACTAGTAAAGCTGTGTGTTAGGCATAACGATTGTGTTAAAATAAAATATAATACCAACTTTTATTTTTAAGAAACCCTCGTTTCGCATACTAATATAAACCGTTCTCTGTGTCAGGTTAATACAACTGGCATTAGAATCTGGAAGAAATTGTATGTCATTTGTTTGTAACGAGTCTGCTTATCCGGGGTGTGCTCAGGGCTTCCTAGGAAGTGCCTTTCCAAAAAAGTTTATAAAATGTATTGAACCTTTGTGTTTTCTTCTATATATTATTTCTTTATTGCTTATCGGAATTTCGATTAATAATTACGATTAAGATAAAAACGATTTTGATGCACAGTTTAGGTTTACGTATTAATAAAAAGAAATGTATTATGTTATGAATTTCTTACTAGCGGAGTAAAAAAAATGATTTTTGATAGACAGTTGTGATTTCGTGCAAACGAAGAAAACCATCGCGGTGACTAGCGGGTCGATTGTTACTCGTAGTTACTTTATCAGCTGTTACTTTCCGGGGTCCGTACGTTCCAAAATTCTGCAAAATGCACTGGAGATGTTACAGCAGACAACGTCATGGATCAATAGGGCCACTCGTCCATTCTTACCTGTGTCCTAGTAGCATGTATTATCCCTAACCGTTCGAAAAATCATCAAAGAGAGTGGGCTTATCCGTTGGTAAGGTAAAGCGCCTAAGCTGAGCCTGCCACCCCTATCCGTCAGTCAAGTACTTTTCGTTTATTCACGGATAACGACAATGCTGAGTCAGCCATCCTCTACCCGTAAGTCAAAAAAAAGAATTATAGATATCAGTAAAGTCGAAAATCAAGGAACTATTTTGTCAGATATCAGTTATCTCCTTGGGTTCTATACCAGAAATGGAAAGCCGAGGGTGTTGTGTCACGCTCTTCTATAGTCTCAAACACCTTCACTGTCTCGTTGCGCTGTTGCTCCGCTTGTGGCCGTTACAGGCTGGCATGCGTTATATATATTAGATGTATGTGTTTTATTATATATCAATACTATCTTATGTATATATTGGAATATATATATCCATGCTATCCTATGTATGTGTTATATCAATGATATCATATTTATGTGTTAGGATATATAGTAATACTATCCTATATATGTATTAGCATACGCTTATAGTTTATAATTAAAATGTATTATCACTCATGTATGCGAACTAGGGGTCAGTAACAACATAAATATATTACAGTACGTAACCGTTAATCCCTAAACAACAAAAACAATTCATTAGGTTCGCTCTGTCATATTGACGTAACTGTTAATAAACAAGTGAGTAACAAGTGTAAATAAAGAGTGATGTCTTACTCATTAGGCATGTTGCTTGTAGAATTAAAATATGTTTCTAAATAGCAGATATTTTCACAAATGCTTATAGCACACTTACGATGAGGAAATGGCCGACACAGAGGTACCCATACTTTCACGTGTAACTTAACGGGCGAACCGGACAAACAGACCAACTGCTTTTAGAATTTACTTGGTTATGGGCGAGGAATATTTCGTATTATGGGCGGACAATTATTCGGACAAATTTGTTATTAGTTAGAGCCTCTTTTTTGTACTGAGAAAGATAAAAAGGTTCAAGAACACTTTTTGCAAAGGTGTGTTCGTTTTTAAATTTAAAATATCTCGAGTTACAGGTTACGTATACGTATAAATAGATTCTAGAAATCCCTTGTTCTTGTATACCAATAAAATAAAATAAATAAGTCAAAGGGAACTTAATCAAAATATATATACATATGTACACATAGGAAATATGCATACGTATTTAAGAGATGAAAGTCTTGGTTTTTTCGGCACAGATCTTATGATAATATAAATGTTAGAGGCAATCGCCAATCGCCAATCTATCTAAGTAACTTAAACATAAGACTTAGAGAGAAACCGCGCAAGGATTTACCCGTTCGTAATATGTTTGTACAAAAAGCAATGCTTACGGTAATTAAGATATTTGCGTTCATAACTATAGGCTTTATTTTAAAACAATTTAACAAACAATTGTTCGTTAGCTGCCATAATTTTATACAGAGACAAATAAGACCGTTATAATCTGGCAAGACCGACTTTTAGATACGCTGCACAAGCAGCGTATCTGAATATTTTGGTAATATTTTGGTAATAATACATCAAAAGTTGCACATTATTTTCATGCAAATGCAAGCTTTTGATGAAAGATCGCAAAACATCAGATAGCATTATCCAAATTTAGCAAAGTTAATTTACTTTCTAAGAACTTTATTTTTTTCCAGTTTCTGTGATAAATAACTAGAAATTAGACTTTCTCTCCAAATGTGAGATTCTAAGCTATAGACCTATGTGAGTCCAACTCCCCGCCGTTTACAATTTTGGTGCATTGGTACTATGGTCCAATTTTTATCATAAAATATTAAAAATTAAATTATTCTTTTGAAGGCCTTACCATGCGTGCAAAATATTATATGGCTTGGAGTCCATGAAAGAGACCAGTGTTGTTCAAATTTGGTCAACTTAATTTTTTTGTGTCAAATTGCTACCAAGAACGGTTGTGTAAGAGGGGTTTCCAAAGCTGCCCCAGAGCGAGTGAGTTTTGTCGAACTCTTTTAAATAGCTTCCATCCTTGGGTTAAACCATGTCAGCTTACCAAATTGGTACTATAAAAATCGGGTCACATAGTGCTTTTGTTCTGTTGTATGTAAAAGTGATATCTTTTCGAAATATGGTTTTCTCTACCTCCATTTGTCACTTTTTATCTTTCGGATCTCTTGCGATCTCACTTTTCGTTTATCTAGAACAATTTCCAGGGTTTTTGTTGCGAGCTTGTACGACTTTGATTAAAAACAGCAAACATGCAGAGTTGCTGTAACACTTTTTAAACGAATGCTGAGTATAAAAAATAAAATCTTGGTCACTGAAGCCAATGTAACTCGTAGAAAAATAATTGAAATGACGGGGAATTTTGAGCGGCATTGTTCGGGGATTGGCGGCGCCTAAAAATAATATGATTTTATTGGAAACAACCAGTGTATTTCATGTTCCATGGCTTATTGAACGACACCTCATCGAAAGGATCGTTGCATCAAGGAAGACCAATTGCAAACATTTAGGGCTTGTTCAAATTAAAATATTGAATAAAGTATTAATAAAACAAACAAAACTGTAATAGCAGGGTGTCCGTTTATAACAGATTACGTAAACTTAGCAAGGAGAATGTATTTCATATTTTAGAGGTAATATTCCTTACAATACTAGTTCGTGCCGATCTTACGCGCCATACTCCGTTTGAATATCACTTAAAATATTCGCAAGTAAGTTCAAATAGAATTCGAATATCCATTAACACGTCCTCAATCTATTTCTCAACTCACGTCTTCATTCGCCTTTTAATGCGCTGCTAGTCAAGAAAAAGATAATTGGTTGAGAAGAGAATGTTTTCTACGGATGAACAAAATTTCCTATATAACTACAATAGTTCCTTATGCTTTTGATTACTGCACTTTTAGCTATCTAACTAACTGGTCCGACAGCACGTGTGCAAAAAAGGAAAAAATTGCCGTCCCCAAGCTACTGCAATGCACAACGGTTTGAGTTTTTTTTTTTTTTTTAATAAAAACAGAATAAAATATTCGGGCAAAGTCGAGCAAAATTTTCTTACTTTTTTCTGCTGGTAAAGATTTCCGTAGAACATATCGTTAATTCATAAAATTAATTTTTGAAAAAATTTTCATATATCTACCACATATTAAACAAATGAAAATTCTATAGTGGGACACATCGCACCATTAAATAGCCTACACCAGCCAACAATATTCATATAACGACTTTTCAAAACAAGGAGCTATAAGTGAAGCGGTCGAAAACGTAATCCAATCCAAACTATTTTCAATGGCGTTCGTCTTTGGGCCAAAAAATGCCTCTACAGGATATTTCGTCAAAACATCCCAAAAATTGCTACCTATAGTTCGAACAGAAATAAACAGGAGTGATAGACGGACGGACCAGCTTAGGTATAATAAAATTCTCTCTGGATATTACACATAACAAAGTAATAAGATGAATCTCCGATTTAAACTTGGTAGTCTTTGAAATATGTGTTGAAATTCATGTGAATATATTTTATTTGCCGCCGAGTTGCACATACTAAATTGAAATTTTCGGCGTTTATTATCTCTGTAAAATAATGTTTTCTTACTTACAGGGCGCATCATGGATGGAAAGGATTTATGCATACGATCCGGATGCAAACGGCCGATTGAGCGAATGTGGTGTAAATGTCGAATGAAGACCAAAAAAGTGGAGCTCAAGTCGCTTAAAAACCAAGGTCATGTTTACAGTTTTCTTTGATTACGACGGTGTGGTTCACTACAAATTTCTTTCGTCAGACCAAACTATTAGCAAGACTGTTTTAAAGGCAATGAAAACGATGAAATGAAATGAAGCGAGGACTTGGAAGAACATTTTCCAGCAGTATAAAGAAGTGCTTGTGTATACAAATAGTTACAAAATATTATTTTTTAATATTGATTTTTAGTTGTGTTACTTGTAAATGAACGACTACATATTTTGGCTTATAGTCAATATTAGAACAATTATATATAATCCGTTTGTGTAAAAGAGATACAAACTTGCCTACTTGGTTAAGAGCGAATTTGAAGGTCCTATTATCAACCGAAAAGTTTGGAAAACATATTTAACAGTACTCGGATTACTAAGCATTATGCACGGTACATAATTTTGGCGATAGGATGATGTCTATTGAGTAGGGTAGATGATCGTAAATTCCGTAATATAATTTATTCAACTTTAGAAATGCTATGCTATTGTTTAATGTAGGGCTATTTGTTTTCATGAGGATTTTGCAATGCAAATGACAATCTCCCGGTTCTTTGACAGTTTCACTTAGCTTCAGAAAATTGTAAAGGATAATCGCAACAGACAATCACCAAACCGTCATTGTGATGCTTCTTAGCTCAAAATTCAGCTTTAAGTGTTTTCCCAAATTTCCTAAGTTTTGTGAGATCGTCTGGAACTGGTGTCGGACTTACCTTTAACCTTCTATTTAGCTGGCAGATTGTTTTGTAAATATATGTCTCGTCTCAAACTTTGAATTCCTCGTTTAAGTCTCCCGATGGACGTCCACTAGCTTTATCATCTTCAAGCTTATCACTTCTGAAAACCAACATATCATTGAAATTAGAAATCGTCTCTGCTGATTTTCAATATCTAATTAAAACTCGTTAACGTCACCTGTAGTCATAGTGTAGTGACACCACTTAGAAATTAAAGGTTCTTTAGTTTATTGGATTATTTTAGATTCTTTATTCTTTAACTTTCGTTTAAAATACTTGCTTATATTATGATCTATCTAATGTATGGTCAGTATCTTATATAAGAAATAACTTAATGCTAACTTAAGCTATATAACTAAATTAGATTATCGCTTAGAATAATAACGTAAGCATATAATATTTTATTAATAGCTTATTACTAGAATTACACTATCTTGACTAGGTTAGGTGTAAAATGTAAACTTAGCAATAACTTGTAAATTACGGTAGAGTGCGACAAATCGATAATACTACAATAGTTGCTTTTCGCTGTCATGACAGATTAAAGAGAAAAAAAGAACAGAGAGTATAGAACAGTTTTTTAATTTTGAATTCATTTATTGAAAAATGTTTATTTTTATGATTTCCCATTTCATATAAGCCAACTTCATCTTCTTCTTCTATTTAGGAAATTAATACCCGAAAATTCGCTGAGATGTGTAAAAAAGGCCCAATGTGAACATAGAGTTATTTGTTTGATCTTTAGTAAATCTGAGGTTAGATTGAACACAGTAAAAGCTCTTTATTCGCGATGTATATGTTCCATAACTATGTCACGAATACAGAAACCGTGAATACGGAATGGTAATTTATATGGGATTATAGGGGATACGTTCCTAGGTGACAAAATAAAAAAAATTCAAATATATAAAAAAATCAATTTAATTGAAGTTTAGGACATTTTGATTAACTATCTTAAGGCTTAAGCAATGGTTTCAAGAATTTTGTAATTTTCTCTTGCTTGGCAGTTTTTAAAAGCTCCTTCAATTCAGACTGATACGCAGCAGTCGCATTAGCAATTTGCCTCTTAAAAATAAGACTTCGTTCCATAGACGGATCAATGTTCATAAAGAAATCGTGAAGCTCGTTTGCCATTCTTAAACCTTCACTAAGATTTTTCAAATTAAATGTCACGTTTCCAGCGCTTGTTGAAGCCTCTTCTGCAATGGGCTGTCAATTTAACATATCCTTCAAGTCGGTTACAGTCATCTTGCGATTTAAGCAACTCCTGATTCTCAGTTGCTTCTATCTGTTGGAACCCATCTCGTCCTATTCCATTCGCGATTTCGACTATGTTCGCAGTTAAAGTTTGAACTTGCACAGATTCTTCGACATTTAACGCAGTCAGAGCAGGCCACAGTATTTTCCAGCATGACTTCAATGTGTGTGGCTTCAGTTCTTCCAATGATTCTTTTATGTCTACGATGCATTTTGCTACATCAAATTTCTTCCTGCATTCCATAACGTTCATATCAGGATTACGTTCCATATTATCCAATATGATTTTGAAAGTTCGTATAATGTAATAGAGCTTAAAGGCCTGGATTAATCCGCGAATAAAGAAATTTATAGCCGCGAATATAGGAATTGGATCACATTATTTTAATCCGCGAATAGTGAAAACGCGAATGAGGGAAGCGCGAATAAAGACTTTTTACTGTATACAAAATTATTGTTTTTTATATTTTAGTATTTATTTGATTAATGCTTTTTAGTTTTGCGTGTTATACGTCCGTCACGTTATTTTTTTTTTTAATTTTTTTTTTTAAATATGCATATTTCTCTTCCGCCACTTAGGGGAGAACAGAACAGCGAGGAGTAAATTCCTTTGTGTAGGAAGCAATGTAATACATGGGTATAAGTGATCATATCAAAGAATTCATGAGTGAGAGAGTAAAAAAGTGTAAAAGTAATTTGACTGTAAAAGTTTATATATCTTGATGACATGATTTAAAAAAAGAAAAGATTGAGCAGTCAGCTGTTAAATTGTGGAAACGTAAAATGTCAAGAATGATGTGGTCGCGCAGTCCACATATACTCAAGTTTCGAAGTGGGGAATGACGAATACAATTGGTAACATTCGGGCAGAAAAATAGGATATGATCAGGAGATTGTAAGACTCCACACGTACATAAAGGGCTATTCATAATGTTGATTTCGAATAAGTAATCATTACATCTCGTGTGATGAAACATCGGCTTATTTATAAGGCGAATTATGTGACGTCTAAGTCTGCATTTGATAAACCAAGGAGCCTTATTTATTTGTGGAAAAGAAGAGTATAAGTGACGACCATAAGGCGAGTTATTGCATCACTATTGCCAAGCAAAAACTAAATGTTATTGTCGATTGCCCTCAGATGTGCAGAAATCAGATCACGATCATTAAAATGAACATTAAAATGAGATGATCTGGAAGATGTAATTTTTTCTGCAGTGATGTTGGCAAGAATGACCACGTGACTGGGAAAATGAAAACAAAATTTATAAGATTGAGGCTATAAAGTAAAGATCTGATGTCTAATACGTAAGGATGTCTTTTATCTGACGGAAATGATTGCAAAGCGGATAAGACATATTTACTGTCTGACACTATAACGAATTTCTTTTGAGACTGAATACAAGCTATTCAGCCGAAAATATTGCGCTGCATAGGTGATTTGAGAAGTAAGCTGCTATGTTAATATCTAGACACCAAAAGCCGCTGCCTACAACATCGTTCTTAGATCGACTAGAAAAGATGAGTGAAAAATGCTTCCATTTGCTATTGACCAAGTTCGAGTATCGGTGGTGTACCTTTGCCGGAATAACTGTGGATTTTCTCACCGGTAAAAACGTAATTACTGGTTGAAAATATTGAGAACCAACACGAACTTTGAATAAGTTATGTATATCAGTCCTTGGAATGTTGCAATTATTAATTTTGTTATTAAAAATTTGAAAGAAGAAAAGAGAGAAATTGGGTGACGTAAAGTCGTAAATGAAAGCTAAGGCCGAATGATTCTCAAAACATAGAGTTTTATTAGATGAAAAATTGACAAGTAAACGAAATCTCTCTTGTAGAGACATAACATTTGTCATCTGTTCCAAGCTTTGTGTATGTATAGATTTCATGCCATCACGAGCCCGAACCAATGTCCATTAGATTCTGCATAATTTGAAATGTCCAATAAGACTGAACAAGTGTATTCAAATTTGGCCTGACAAAGCCAAGATGCAATTTAATCATACAAAAAGAATCGGAGCACGGAGAATACCATAAATTGATTTCAGTGCGTTAATGAGTTGAAAACATTTCTTAGCAATTTTGTCATTGTGAGCTGCAGGAAAAAGTTTTGAGTAAAGAACAAAGCGTAAATAGTCGAACGTTTTAACAAATGGAATGGAAGAACCACATATGAGAAGAGGAGTAACCATTAGGTCTTTCCCTTCTTTTGATAAGACCCTGCGTTTGGTTTTATTAACTGACAGTGTGAATTCGAGTAATTCGAGACGAGAGCAAATAGTGACATGTTCTCAGAAAGCAAACTGAAAATTTTGTTAATACACAAATTAAAACAAGGACGACTCAATGCAAATCCCTGAGGAACACCTGTAAAAGACCTCTTTCCTACAACAACATCATATTTTTCAATTAACATGTTCTTATAGAGAAAGAGGTCATATAGTAAATTACAGAATTTGGAGACCCAAAGAGCCGAGAATAGAATTTAAGATGCTAATATTGGCAGAATCAAACGCTGAAGTTATGTTCAGAATGCAGGCAATGAGAAGGTGGTTCTTAGCAAACGCTATGTTGATTGCTGATCACAAAGTGACAATGTGTGCTCTTCATAAAAATTTGATGGATATTTCGGTGACACAAGATGGGTAAGAAAGTTCTCAACTTATGTGAATAATAATGAAAACAAGTAAAGAAATAGAATGCCTTGGACTTCAGAATTTCGTTTGTGCAAACGTGGAAATTCGTTTTCACGATATTACCAATATACAAACCAGATAACAAGACGAACAAAATTTAGAAGCAATTGATTGAAAACCACTGGAAATTTTTCCATTTTGCAGTCTACTAAACTTTAATGTTCGTATCTATCTTCATGTGTTTTTTGTCTTAAAAAAAATACAATATAATAATTGACTAAAATATTAAAAAAAATAATACTTAGGACAGTAATAATCCAAATTAGATAAAATCAAATAAATGCTTATATTAATAATGATAATAGTAAAAGTTGTTGTAAAATGTTTATACTAACAATAAAATACAACTGCTTACGCCAATGTAATATAAATTGGATCATTAAAATATATTAAAAATAAATATGTTCACTAAAATTAATTGTACTAAAATTAAAGGGGTACACTAAGTACATCACATTACAATGGTGTGGTTGTTAATCTTATTGATTCATTTTGTCGTGCACACTGTCCCTCATCAGGAACTACACGCGATTGTTCGTCGCCCAATGTTCTTGATTCATTTCAATGTGATCATTGTTTTTGACATTCATTTGACGAGCTCTTCTATTTGATATTTATGCACATTGTTTGAATATATTTTTATGCAATTCGCTTTTGTAAGAAACAGTCCGCATCACTAGATCGTGGATATTATTATTTTTTTTTTTTTTGGAGGGGGATTATTTATTTATTTATTTTAATTCTACTTATACATGAAACTCAACTAGACAAATAACAGTCGAGTTCAATTGGCTCTAAATGCAAAACTTATATTAATTAATAATAAAACTTAGTATAAGTACAATAAAACAAATAAGAAGGAAAAAAAAAAAACATAAGTATGTACACAACCAACATAGAACCACACTTACAACCGGTACAGGACCAAATTGCAAATGAACCCCTAAGCCATCGCAAACATGCATAAGCCTGGCAACCGATAATACTTAACAACAATTCATTTTCCAATCATAACGACTTTTAAGGATAACAGCTAGTTTAAGTAAGAAATAAGTAAATCGCGCGTATTAAGCAATGTTGCTTTAATGGACTTTAAAGAGTCCGATAACGAGAATAAGTGATAGACGTCATTTAGGTTCTTGCAAACTACTCTGAGCGGATTAAACAGCTCATAATTATATTTACAATGACTAAGCTTAACGAAGATAAAGTGCCTAGAGAAGCGGTTAGGGACATTAAAGCTTATTTCACCAAGTAATGAAGGCGAGTCAATAGCACCATTTATTACTTTAATTAAAAAAGAAACGTCAAGAACAAATCTACGTTTCTCAAGAGACGGGAGGGACAGCAGAAGCAACCTATTTTCATACGGAGGAAGAGAGGCAATCGGAGGCAATCCAAATTTCTAAGGGCAAACAGCAAGAATTGCTTTTGAACAGATTCAATTGAATCTACATAGCACCTATATGAAGGAGACCACACAACAGAGGCATACTCGAGTATGGGTGTAACCAAGCAGCCTTTTCGTAATGTAGGGATCATCAAGCTCTTTGGACCACCTCTTTATAAAACCAAGCGCGGACCTAGCTTTGCTAATCGCGAGCTCAATATGCAAGTTAAAACGTAACCTATGCTCAAATAGAACGCCTAAACCTGTGAACGTATCGACGTCCTCGAACTTATGCGAATCAATAAAATTTTGAGTACTGAACGACTTTCTTTATGAGAAAGCAAGCTTCTTACATTTCAGAAGATTGAAAGAGCACCATGCAACCAAATTATTCAAATCATTTTGAAGATGATGTGATTGCGATTCTATGGAAAAGGAAGAAAACAGGTTCGCATCATCAGCATACATTAAGATCTGGCTGGAATTAACCACCGATGGGAGATCATTAATGTATAAACTAAATAAAATGAGACCTAAGTGACTTCCTTGAGCTACGTCAGACATAACGGGGAATTCATCCGAGGTGATGAAGTTAAACAAAATCGTGAAGGATCTATTATGTAGATAAGAGCTTATCCATTTCACTAAATAGAAAGGAACGCCAGAGGCTTGGAGTTTCAAGATAAGTAAGTAATGGTTAACCATATCAAATGCTTTGCTCAAATCAGTGTAAATAACATCTGTGCGAGAGCCATTAGAAAAAGCCTTGAAAACATGATAGGTAAACTCTAGCAAGTTGGTGACTGTAGATTGCCCTTTACGAAAGCCGTGCTGGTGCGGAGAAATATACGAATTATTGACAAAGGCCAAATGCTGAGTCACAATTGGGCAAGACACTCAACTTGGCTATGCCTCTGTAGTTCTCAACAAATTGTCTACTTCCACTCTTGTGGATAGGAATAAGGAAACTACTCTTCCAACATGAAGGGAAAACACCTAAATTCAAGGACAGTTTAAAAATCTTTGAGATCACATCAAGTAACCCGACAGCGAAAGATTTAAGTACACATGATGGAATTCCATCAGGTCCAGGCGCACAACTCTATTTTAGAGAACACAACCTTTTAGAAACGTCATCTTCTGAAATAACCAAGTTAGGAATTGAAACTAAGTTAGTTATAGGATATGGGTAGTTTGCTGATAAATCGAAATTAGCAATCGAAAAGTTTCGTCGGAAATACTCAGCAAACAGATTTGAGATTTCAAAATCATCCGAGGAATCAGAGCCATTAAAAGAAACATGAGAGGGATATTTGAAAAATTTTCTTTTAGAGTTAACAAATTTAAAAAACTATTTAGAATTAGCAAACACAGACGATTTAATGAACTGAATCTGTATCTGCAATAATATTGGTGGTTGAGGGAGTTAAATCTATGCCTCGCCACAGAGTAAGCGAAATAGTCGAGCGCAGAGCCACTTTTCGAATATATTTTGAATAGCGTGTTTTTCTATTCTTGTAATATTTAATTGTCTTATTTAACCACTGGGAACACCTGCTTCGAGGTTGGCACTGCTTGATCGGAGCAGATGCAGCAATAGATAGATTTAATGTATTGTAGAACGATGACAATAAGCTGTCAATACTTCCGGTTGAGAAATCAAGCCTCGTATGTGAAAGACGATGTTTTAGCAATTGATTTTATGAAAATTATTATATTTGTTTAAAACAGTTTGATTTGGCACATTAAGGTAGTTCAATGAAGTGGGAAATCCAATTAAATTGGGCGGGACTGACGCAGATATGGCAATTAATACACCACGACCAATGCGATTCACTCGATCATTTCTAAAGACTTAGAAAGAATTATGAAAAAGTTCCGACGAATGAAGATCGGGTTTCAGCCAAGTTTCAGTGAAGGCCAAACAGAAAAGCTCCATCCTCACTGAATTTAGAAAAGTAGAACGAATTTGGAATTTAGGCCACTAACATTTTGATAAATGAGAGATAATGGGCCTGAAGAAACATTCAGTTTTTTGAAGGCGACAAGACTATTGCCTTGGTATTACGGGGACGATCTCGAGGGATAAATTCCTTAATTAAGGATCGTACTGGCCACAGTGATTTGTTTAACAACATATCACTGTTTTCAGTCGGAACTAATATTTTAAAAGAGGAGCTTGCCCTAGCTTGAGAAGGGGCCATTTTGAAGATGCTAACACGCTTTAAGTTGACTGATGGGACTTTCGTCGCCAGATAACCTTTTATGTTATCCACCACTGTTTCAGGTGCCAGTCTTGACACAAATATTTCTCTTCTGGGAGGAACTGCCGTCAAGCAAATGTCATTACTTCGAACAAGAGGGTTCACGGTAGGAGAGTTTAGAGTTGGGGATAATATAGATGGGGTTATCGCCCTTGTAGCGGCAGCTTGTGAGACTTGCCCAGTCTGGTGACTAGCGATCACATTCGAACAGCCAGGGGGAGAGGATGATTTATCTTTCTCTTCATTATTTTTAGGCGATGGCGCTTGATTGGAGTGAGTGGCGGGTCTGGGCGGAGATACCCTTACCACTTCAGCGTAGCCTAAAACTGACGGACTTGCCGGCTTGTTTGTAACTGTTTCGTTACCAACCGATTCAGCAATATCGGAAACATTACTATTCATTTTAGAGTTAGAGGGAGCGGTAACTTGTATCATCGAATCAGATTTAGAGAAACCCAGAAGTGACGTCTCACACGCTACGCTACGAGTAAAAGATGAGTGCTCAACAAAACGGCACTCATCAAACCTAGACTTAATTAGCTCAAACTTCTCCCACAAGGAGCCGAGATTTCTACTCAATTCAGAGAATATATTTCTCGTCTCCGTGAACAATTTGTAAAAGTCTATCTCCCGCTTCCTACGGTCAGGACATGACCATCTTAAGCCTTTAGACGGGTCAGCGACTGCGTCAGCAGCACGGCCGAGAATACCGGCACACTTTGCATGGCCAAAGCGCTCGCAGAGCTAACAAGAAACGAATCTATCAGAATCCGGGCCTGATTTCGCCCGAAAAGGTGTATATAAACACTCCATGTCCAGTCAAAAAGACAGTTGTGGATTATGAAGACCAAACAGACAAATTGCAAACAAAAAACCCTCAACATAAAAATTTATCACCCAATTTGTGCAAAATTTCTCTGTTACGTTGACACTGCAACAAGAGATAAAATGCGAAACAAACTACTAACACTCAAAAAATAAACAGAGAAACAGAGAGAAAACAAAAAAAGAGAGATTTATATCAGAGCTCAAACTTTTTATTTGCAAAAAACCAATAATACTTCTTTTACTTTCAATTCAATCACTTTCTTCTTAAAGTATATTATAAATGCACACACTATATTGGAAAATAGCCACGCAATTCAACAAACAATTAATTATTAATTGCCGAAAACAAAATATAGACGACTATACCGCGCGACAGAGTTGCCAAACTTTTTATCAAGAGAAATACACTTCAAAGTTCTCTTATTCTACTACTTTGTCTTTCACAACAGTAGGAGTATTTATTTACAATTATATTTCTTAACAGTAGAATTATTCACAATTTATTTTGGCCGTACTCTCAGCTCAAATGTTCTTGCCCGGACTAACTCTCCCTTTCACAAATATTCTATTTATCTACATTTTTACAAGCATGTTACTATACCTAAATTTATGGTTTTATTTCCAATCCCAGCCTTCTTTTCCTCTAATGACGAGTCTGCGAATATGCACTTAGCTTTTACCTGTTTGCTTTTCCGCTAATCGTTTTCATCGGCCTGCAGCTTCATGAGGCGCCTGCGAATGTTCATTTGGTTTTTTCTTCTTTAGGGAATTTATTATTAGGGAAAACTACTTAGTTGACATTAATTGGATATGGGATATTTGTAAGAATAGATTAAGCTGTAATAATTCTTTAGCTCATCTACAATAAATAATATAAAATGTTAATATGTTAATATAATATCGCAACCTTTCACAAATTTTCCAAATTTCTCCAACCACTTTACTATCATTATTTATACAGCTTAACTATAAATTAAAAATTAAATTTGGTCGCAACCAGTCCAAGAGCATAGCAGTTAGCCTGCAGGGACATCTATCCAGACCTACTAATATTACGCCACGTCCTGGACCTAAAGCATATATTATATATACTTACGATATAAAGTATAGACTCGAGACAAACCCACGTTTTATTATATCTTTTCGGAATTAGTTTCTAAATCAATCTAAGCTTGTCTGTCCTTCTATGTGTTTTGTACACTAACGTACTTTGGCCCAAGGACGAACTTCGATTACTCCCCATATAAGGCCCTTATAATTCTAAAAAGTCGTTGTATGAAAAAAAAAAACAATACATTCTAATCGCTCCTAACAGAATTAAATGGTCATTTTGTAAAAATATGTAATTTTCAATATTTGATCGAAGAAGTCGGCATTTCTCTGTAAATTGCCGAAAAAGTTAGCCTTAACGAATGTGCATGCATGTAGGCCTGTTTCTTCAATCCCTTTTCACCTAAGTGTTCTCACGAAAAATAAGCCTTGTATACATACACTCGTCTAATAATTTTCTTTTTTTTTAATAATTTCATTAACTTGTAATAAAAACTAAATGGTAAAAGACATCAACATGAGTTTTCTTTTAATTTAGATATTGGTTTATATTAGATTTTCAAAAAAATTATTTGATGACTGCCTCTGAATTTCTCTGAAAATGCAACCTTATAATATGAATTTTTGCAACTTATCGACATAAATCTACATTAAATTTCACCAACAATGTGAAACAATGCTCCAACGTAAGCCCAAACTGAAAAATCCGATAGAGTTACGTCGCATGATCTTTATGGCAAGCTCACTCACATAGGTATTTTGAGAGATTACACGGTCATTCAACTCTAAGTAAAATAATTGTTTCGCGGAATGTATGTTAATGCATTTTATTGAAGACACGTATCGTCCAAGTCAAAATCATTGCATTTTTGCCACAAAAAATCAATTATCATATTTCTCTAACGTTTTCCAATGACAGTAATTGCAATGACATTTTCATGGTCAAAAATGGCATTTTCAACCCACGAACCGCACACAAAAGTTATTTTTGTCCTCTAGGAACATTACAGATGTTTTCTTTATACCCAAACGGAAATAATTAATCCCTATTTACAAAGTCATTTAACTAAATATTAGCTTCATCCTACAAGCACGAAACGGAACTGTGGTTTCACTGTTTTGTATGTTACGGTAGACAAAATGATCAAAGGTTTTCACTGTGTTTTGAGCTCTTGTTATGAGACCTTTCAAGTACCCATAATTTGATTTAGTAGGTACCGGTTTCCAATTAATGCAAGAAAGCGCCGTTCAGCAGTTTTTATCAAGGAATTAAATAACTTCATGCTAATCTCAGCAGAAAAGGTTCAGTAAATATAAAAAAGTCAATGCATAGAACAACTGGCTTTTCATTCATTTCACTTCTAGAGGGTGTTGGTTCGACTCACTAGAGATATGCCTTTGACCATTGCGTGAGCAACGAAGGGAGTAAAAGTTGGAAGCGTTACATTTGACTTAACTATGTTATGTAGGGGCATATAAATTGTAGAGTGTTTACATAGTTACCAGTATATATCCAAAACCAAAAGCCAAAAGCGTTGTATATGAATTCAAACCATTATATGTAAGAGCTTTAAAAAATTAAACAAACTTTAATTACTTTGATTATTTTAATACAATATATATTTAACTTGTTTTTTTGACTGAAGTTGTAGGCTAAGAAAAATTTTGGGTAAAAATGACTTCTTGAGTTGTTGTTTTATATTCAAAAGATCTATAACAATTAAACCCTTGGGACTTGCTCCTCCTATCGTTGATCTGCAATTAAGGGGAAATTTAGTGCATTTTGGTGATTTGAGATTTTGCGAAAGCGATTGATGAGAAAGCAAACCCCAACGCAGCTTTCAAAGGCAGTGTTTTTTTAATTCATACAAATAGGGGGTTTTCTTGTTGTTATCGAACAGTAAGTACGCGAAAGGTCTTTGCGAGTGTGTATGCATACGTGCATCTTGTGTTAGTCATCTAATTGTACATGTGTCGACATTTCATACAAAATTCTTTCTATTGTTTCAAAATTTCTCTTATTAGAAAGAGACGCACTCCTTCTTGCCTCACGGAAAAGTAAAATAATTAAGGTAGATGAAAAAAATTGCAATTTTTTGAAACTCATATTCACTTGTGATGACGACCAAACAACATTTGAACTACTAACAAAGCAACATTTATAATAGACATTGTACATATATACGTATGCACACACTTTGAAAAAGCATAATATTTCCTGCAACCCTTACGGTGGCGTTGCGAAACAAAAGTTCATGTAAATACGGTGGAAACATCTAAAAAACGACCCAAAACTTTTACAGTTTTTAGCACTTTTTGTTTTTGTGTTTTTTTAACGTTTGTCCGGATATATACGTATATATATATATATTATATATATATATGCATATACATGAAAAGCAAAGCTTACAATACAAATTGTATTCTATACCAAAATTTTTATATGTATTCACATTCATACACACAAACACATATGTATATAAATGCATACATACATACACACGTACACACATACATGCACACATTAACACACACATTTCGGTTGGGCATATACTGCAAGTGTTTAATAATACGAAAGCCAGAGATTTGCTTGCATATGTATGATAAACACACATAACGTATATAATACATCCAGAGATTTCATATATATCTCTATGGATGTGTGCATAAGTGTGAACTCTTGACATCTGCATATACGTATGGAATTTTAGCGACAGCCCCACAATCTTATAGCAAATAAGTAGTATGACTAGACGCTAGCTAAACACTTATATAAAGCAAATCTAAATATACCCACGGATACATACTTTGGAAGTAGGCAAACAGGCGTCACTCCCTTATTTGCACAATAGTACCTTATAATGTTCTTGATAATAATATGATCATAATGATGATAATAATTTGATGAAACCAATGCTACTGTTGTTGTTGTTGCTGTTATCATTCTTGTTGTTTTTTGCACTGATGACTTGAATTCACTGTCTCACTTAGTTTTTGAAATAAAAAAAAAAAAAAGTATTAAAGAGATGGCTGCAAGCAAAACTTTTA
>NW_024006375.1:0-85538 GCF_014805625.2 Glossina fuscipes | reverse complement strand
AGTTCCCCAACTGGCAAGCAAGCAAGTATTTTTTTTGTTTTTTTTTTTCTCATATACAATGTAAGCATCCACTTTTGGAGCTTCTCCTTTATTCCCTACCGACCCATCCTTTAATATCGCTTTAAAATTACATTTATTATTTGGTTTGTGATTGTACGTCAAGTGTAAATAGAACTCATTCGTAATCGTTTTGTATACAAAAGCAAACACGATTTTTAAATATAATTAAATTTAATGTTCACAAAATGTTCAATGGTTGTTGCCTGTCTTGTTGTTGTTGTCGCATGTGTCCGGTTATTTTAATGCCAAAGAAAATAATATAATTGATTTTAAAAATGTATTAACTTAAAGTTAAATATTTGCCCCATAGTGCTCGATGCCTTTTTAATTAATAGTGACACTAAAGAACATTTGCTGCAACTTCTTTTTGTTGCTGTTATTTATTTTTTCCGCACTTATGCTACCGTCAACCGGACGAGTTGCATACGAGTTTCTGAGTTGTCTATGCTTTTATGTACTCAGTCCAGAACAACTTGTAAATGCATAGAGTTTTAGTATTTCATGCACGCACATGATGATGTACTGGCACTATAAACTTTGCTTTATTTATTCATTTTTTATTTTATTTTTAATAGTATTTTTTAGAGTTTTGCCGAGTTGGTTTCCCTATGTTTTTCAATTTTAAAAGTAATGATGCCACATCATTAAATATTGACCACATTATGTATATTTTGTTTGTGTATAATATCCGTAACGGTGTAGAATGCAAGGCGGGCTGTGGAAGTAAAATGTTTTCTGCATTCGTGATGCAAATTGCGATACACATCGTAAGTTACTAACAAATGAAAATTTATTTTTATTAAAAATTTCAATTTAAAATCAATACAGGAAAATATCTTAACCCCCCCTCCGCCCTCCCCCCTCCCTCCACGGCCCACACCCTCCCCTTTCACGCGCCCCCTAATTAAGAATCTTAATTGACTAGTTCCTCAGTTTGATTAACATGCGACAGCAAGAAAAATAAATTTAATAGCCTTAAATAGATTGCGTTTTAACCTTGTTAAGACTGAACCTTTTTAATGGAAGCGCAGTTGCATTACTACAGATATATGCATAAATATGCATAAGTTAATCGAGCAATTTTTTGAGGCATCTGTTCGCCCAATAGTTCTAGTATAGGAGCGTGTTAGGTCAATTTGTGTGCCAATTTCCAAGGATCACGGCGAACGTGATGCAATAGTTGAGGTAATATATAGCACTGTCGAGATAGAGTAAATTTTTCCTAATTTTCTGCGAAACTGTTACACACACGCACGAAATCTATGCATGTCCAATAATACATTTTCTTTTCTGTTCAAGTTTGCTTATCAAAAGGGGCAGTTACAGCATAGAGTATACAGTATTGGTAAAGATCGAGAGAGACTGGGAAGTTCTTTGCACCGACCATGATTACCATCTGGAAAAGCGGTTTAAGAACAGAGGTTTCAGCAAAGCAACGACCTGCGGGGCAGATAGTGTAGTGCTATTGGAACTGAATGCCTTCAAAACAATTTTTCGCAACACTTTTCATAGAAAGCGTTATTTTGTAAAGCCATTAAATGAATGACAGTAGGCGTGTGTAGGGACTGTTTTGACTTGTTTAATACTCAATAATGTAATATCTATATTGAGCAAATACTGCATCGCTATCCTGGTTACTGAATTACATATTTTGAGTTAACAGTTTTCTTCAAAAAATTATACTCCTCTTCAGTTAATTCTTGAATTGCACAGTTTATTATCGCTCAGTGAGAACACGAACCGTAGAGAAAGTACAATGTTCAGGTGTTTAAACTTAATTCGTTTTTAATGATTTTTAATATCATTTTTTTTTTTTTTTCTTTTAATTTATGTGGACAAATAGTTTTGGTTCGTGGAGCGTTTAGTGCTTCATAAGAAGATTAGTTTTTAAAATAAAATAAAAAATAAATAAATAGAAGGCATTCCAATATAATAAGAATTTTTTTAAACACCAGCCAGGAAAAAGGAACAAGATCCATTCGGAATACATACTTTTGTTATATTCCTTAAATAAAAAAAAAAGAAAATTTAAAAATAAATAATACAAAAGTTTAACTTAAATAATTATTTTAATTTTAGTAATTAACAAATTTTATATGTTAACATTAACTATTGAAATTAGAAGGAAGAAAAAGAAAACAAAATTAATTAAAAAAAGGAAATTATATTCAGTCGTGGCCGATATTATAACCGATTTTATAACTATCACCGTGATCCTAAAAAAGAAAAGGAGCTAAGTTTTCATACTTTTTATAAAGTCGGATAGACAAGGCTAGTTTTCTCTATTTTCTGAATAAAAATGGAAATTTATATGGTGTATACGATGTACTTTGTGAGTAGGAAGTCAGAAACATGGAAAGGAAAAGTATTCATAGTTTTTGCTACATATACGTGTGGACGTTGTAGGTAGGCGTTATCTTCATTTTTACAAAAGGGAGGATGTTTACCATAGATACTACACAGTTGCGCAGACGGACAAATGAACAGATGAACGGATGGACATGCTGTGGTGCATTCCGAGTTTGAAACTGGCGAAGAATTTATAGACCAAAATGAAATTTTGATACACTAAAAGCAAGCGTGGCCGATTGTTTTCATTCTTACGGAGGCACTGTTCAAATTTTTGTACATTTTTCTGCTATAGTTTATGAGTAATTAAAAAACAGTGAGCAAGCAAAAACTGAATTTTTTATTCCTTTTGAAAAACAGCGGTGTTCTCAGTTAACATGTGGGCATGTACCTAGAACGGTTTGGCCCATCTTTAATACCAATCTGTGTGCAAGAACTTTCAATGTTTTTGCCATATTTGAAGTGGATAGCTTTATCTTTACGCTAAGGAGGCGAACAGGCGGACGGCCGTTGCAAAAGTTTTGACAACATGAATATGCGCCCATAATTGTGAAACTGGTCTAAGTCATATAAATCTTGTTTCGAGATTTTTTATGAATTGCATTTGAATAAATCGAGAAATATTTTTACATTATGAGATATCTTGATTTAGAATTTTATTAGGCTTTATTAATGGACATTTATTATGAATATGAAATTTTATGTGAATTTCATAAAAAAATGTGGTTGAAGCTTGAATTGATTTCGACCGTTTCACAATTAACTGAATGCCCTATAAAAAACTATGAGGTTGATTAGAAACAATGTAATAATTCATGAAAGTATATACATATGTTTATTTTGAAATAGCAACCCATTTTTATTATTTTTTTTATGATTTTAGGATTTTATCATTATGAGCTCTTAAAACTCTTCAAATGTTTCTAAAAAAGTGGATGGACTTACGGTACTAAACAAAAAAACATCTTTATGTATTTTTTTCCTTTACTGGCCTAGACAGTGTTAAATTTAATATTTCCGTATATTTTTGGTTTGGCGAAAGATCCAAAAAGTGAAATGTATTTTGCTTTTTTTATTTTCATTTCTATCAACTAAAAATGACGGTCATGCGGTAGAAAGGAATGATCAGGCACCAAAAATTTATGGAAACCCAACTTGTATACGTATATATTATCCGCTTATAATAAGCTAACGAAAGAGAAAGTTTGGATCTTCCTCTGCTTTTTTCTGGTCCTTTGCAAGACAATTCCTAGTTCGTTCAGCATTTTGCAAATGTAAATCACGAGTTTGCCTACGATATAATTTCTATTCCTCAATATTGCATGCTTCGATTTTTCTCTTCAATAAATCAAAGCTATGTTCATATAATTTTTTGATGTTTTGTGACTTAGACCGCTTCCATATGATGTTGAAATTAAAACCTCTATCTAATGGTTTGTTTTCGATGAAATCGTAAAAATTACATTGAATTAATTTAGTTTAAAATAACGTGGTGCGAAATAACCCTTTTTTTTAAATTTTCACCTAGACCACTTTCGTAATTATGGGCCCGTATGTCCCTCATCTTTCAGTGATAGTTACAATCATAACTTTAACCATTGCAATCAACAACGCTTTAAGATTGCAGATAATAGTATACAAAAAAAAAAAAAAATTGTTTGTGTTTCTAGTACCTCTTATAATATCAATAAATATATGAAAACAAATTTATAACTATACAAATTTATGTATAATCTTTGGTGTAAGTTTAAAGAATTTGCAATAAAACTCATCCGAGGATATCCAACGTTAAAAGCCCATTCAATGGTGTTCGTGCCTGAACACAACAGTAATAACAACATAATTAGTTAAAAATATATAGAAAGAAAAGAAAATAATCCGCTTATCTATAAATTCTTCTCGCTACTATTCGCCTTATGGTGTTTCTTTCTTTCAAATTATTGCTGATCATAATTTGTGAATTAAACTAAGCTGTTGTTCTTTAACATTTTTTCCAAGATTTTGACATTTTGATAGATAAAACTAACATCGCGTCGTTATTCGGTTTCATATTGTAAACCATTTCAAAATTTGTTTTTTTTTTTTTTTTGTTAAATGACTAGTTTTTCAAATTTTCGCAACGTCTTTGACACTTTTACGATATGATCATATGAGCCCTTGATTTTGATAGTGGTATAAGTCAAAAATTTTAAAGATCGTGTTTATCAGTTATTTCATATCAAATCCTAATAAAATAACATAATCTGAAGAGTTTAGCAGTATGCCATGAAAATTAACTCAATGAAACGGGTTTATTTTTTGATTGGTAAACAAAAAACAATTACTGTTTGTTTTGATAGTAGTATAAGTCAGTCTGTTCACAAAGTTTAGCAAAATAATTAGTAATTTTGTCATGTCTGCAGATAGCGGTTCAGGTATAATAGAGTAATCCTTTTAATGTAAAAACCTACTATTTATATCCCAAATCCAGTTAATATCAGCTAAGTAATTTTCCCTAATAATAAATTCCCTAAAGAAGGAAAAACCAAATGAGCATTCGCAGGCGCGTCATGCAGGTGCAGGCCGATGAAAACGATTAGCGGAAAAACAGACAGGTAAAAGTTAAGTGCACATTCGCAGGCGCGTCATGCTGGTGCAGGCCCATAAAAACGATTAAAGGAAAAGCAGGCTGGGGTTAGAAATAAAACCATAAATTTAAGTATAGTAACATTCTTGTAAAATTGTATATAAATCGAATATTTGTGAAAAGTATAGTTAGTCTGACAAGAACGTAGACGTTGAGAGTACGGCTAAAATAAATTGCAAATAAATATTCCTATTGTTGTGAAAGTCAAAGTAGTAAAACAAAAGAACTTTGAAGTGCATTTCTCTTGATCCACGATCTAGTGATACGGACTGTATCTCATAAAAACGAATTTCATAACAATACTTTAAAAGTTAATTCGGAACGCCTACAAATGGAAGGAAACAACATGAAGTCAAGAAAGAGGACACGAAATCCACGTAATTATGCACAAAATATAAGAAAAATGAAGAGAAATAGTGGAGAGGAATATGAAACAAAAGAGTCTGATGGTCGTGGCAAAATGGCTGGTTCATCTAGAAAAACATATGAAGAAAAAATTAAAGTGGTACGAGAACATATTCTGAGTTTTCCAGCATGTGAGAGCCATTATAGGAGATCACATCACACTTCAGGTCGAAAGTATCTAAGTGCTGACTTAGATATTCGAAATATGTATGAGCTGTATGTAAAAAAAAGTGATGAAAATAATACATCACGTGTGAAGGAGTGGACTTACAGGAAAATATTCTATACGGAGTTCAACTTAAATTTTCATACTCCTCGTAAAGACACGTGTCAAGAGTGTGATTCACTAAAACAAAAAATAGAAGCATCCAGTAATGAAGACGAGAGGTTGCATCTTATGGAAATTCATGATTCAAATCTTAACAGTGCCGAACAGGCTAGAAAAAGTTTAACAGATGACATACAAGAAGCAAAAGATAACCCGAGTGAATATTACGGATTCACATTTGATCTACAGAAAGCACTTTCTTATCAAAAACTTTCTGTTTCGATAGCTTATTATAAGCGCAACATGTATGTATACAATTTAGGGTTTCATAATTTCCACAATGAAAACGCTAAAATGTATGCATGGGATGAAACAATCGCCTTAAGAGGATCACAGGAAGTTGCGTCATGCATTTGAAAGCACATTCGGGGCATTACCACTCAAAAGCATGTCATAGCTTACAGTGATGCCTGCTCAGGACAAAATCGTAACATTAACATAGCTTTAATATGGTTAAAAATTGTTCATTTATTTGATAATAATGTTGAAACAGCTGATCATACATTTATGGTATCCGGCCATTCTTTTTTGCCAAATGATCGTGATTTTGGTTTGATAGAAACTAAAATTAAAGAATTGAATTATTTATACATCCCTGAGCATTATTATAATTTAATAGAATCATGTAAAAAGATCAACCCATTTTTGGTAGTACCAATGGCCCAGAAAGATTTCATTTCGACAAAACAACTAAAAGAATCAACGAATAATAGAAAGAAAAACACCAATGGAGAAGCTGTGTCTTGGCTAAAAATACAATGAATCAGATTTCTAAAAAATGCTCCATATAAGATGTTTTATAAAACTTCCTTGGATGACAACTCCGAATTCAAAGTATTAGACCTCTCACCTAAAAGAGGAAGACCTAGAATATCCGAAAATATTGATTTGCTTCCATTATACACAAGCATTAGACCAATAACAGATGAAAAACGTAAAGATATGATGGATTTACTACCCTATATCCCAACAATTTTTCACACTTTATTCAACACTTTATTTCCCTAAATATTAATAAATAATTTACTTGGTTACAATGAAATGAGATTGAATAAAATGTTAATAATAATTATTAATTATTAATAAAAATGTTTTCTTGAAGGTATAAGTCATTTCAACCTTTCAAAACAACATTTCCTTTTAAAATTGGTTATAAATTTCACAATCATAATAAATACTTGTTTGTTGACACTACTTTATTGTCGAAAAATCATATTCCATAAAAAAAAAAACATTTTTTAATCCTTTAAAATGCAAAATTCAAACTATCTCAAAAAGAGGAAAATGTGACTTATACCACTATCAATATCATGGGCTCATATATACACATATGTTTATTTTAATAAAAAACCAATAATCTAATATATTTGATTGAATATTGAATGCTTCAATAAAATTTTTCTTTGCATAAAAAGTTTTGAAGTATAACGCTTTAAACTAATAACAAATGAAACCAATATTATATACCCTAGATCACCTTCGTCAATACAGTTACCTATATAGGGACTTTTCGGGCCAAGGTCTTACATTAGAAAACAGTCAAAAAAGGGGCCGATCTGAGTCATTTTCAGTAGCGCTCATCCTTGAACCAAGGTAGCTTGGTGCGTAGTATTTCATCAATGTATCTCGAGAATTTGCTCCAGTGAGGTCAACACAAGAAAACAAAAGGACAGACGGACAGACAGATGGAAGAATGCCCAGGCAGAAAAGCTGGTTGATTTAGAAAGTGGCTAGCAATCGATCGGTATAGTAATACATGGGTGTATTTCAAAATTTTCTAGGTGTTATGCAAATTTAATATACAGTTGTACCACAAATGGTGTAAGATACAAAATAAAAATTAATCTCTAATATTCCTTTTTCAGATGTCAGCTTCAGCGAAATCAAAAAAAGATAATTCGAACTTCTTTTTCAACTTCGTTTTTCTAAGGGATAGAAAAGCTTGTCTTTTTTATCTTATTACTGCTGAACAGCCCTTCCTTCCATATTGTATACACGATGGCTGGCTGAAAAGCTTGTCTAATTAGAAAAAAATTTTTTTTGTGTAAACTTTTACTTTATTTAAGAACGCTAAAATCAGGCTAACAATTCTCTAAAATTTCGGTACTGTTTTTATAAGACGATGTATAAAAAATCTTAAAATATACTACAATTTTAGCAATGATTTCTCTATTTGATCTATCAATGAAGCATTCGTATAAGATTTTTCAACAAATAATAGTGGAATTTGACGTCGTGCTGAAGGTTCATCATATCCAAACTGGTAAGCTATTTAACAGCACAATCTAACTATAATTTTGCGTAAATAGAACTTTATAATTATTATTAAATTTTTTAACAAAATATGAGATTTAATTTCTAGGCAATTTTTTGAATTTTCTTTGCGTGAGTACTAATGCATCATGCTTCGTGCAAACGTTGGATGAAAGTTAACCGCTATTTTCCTTCGGATCTTTCTTTAAGATTTTTGATGTAACTAATCTGGAAATTTAGTTAAATAAATTTATTATTACATTAATTTCTTCTCAATATATACACATAAACTTAACATCAATCAATCGTGAAACTTTAGAGGAATGGCCGCAATGTGAAAAATGAACGCTTCGAGCGAGAAGCGTTGAATGAGAAATTGAAATAATCTAACATATCTCATCAATAATTCCGCAGATATCGCTCTGAAATAGAACAAAAATGTTTATGACACTTCGGGTTAAAACAGTCATTATCCAGTTACTATGCCATAATTGAAAACACAATTAAGGCTGTTTATATATGTAAGATAATTTCAAGGTCAGTTACAAAACATTTTTTATAAATTACAATTAATTATTATTATTTTTATCCAAATAGATTAAAATTAGTTAACAAAAAAAAAAAAAAACACTTAAATTCTATTTGCACTAGTTCTCCAATATATATATACATCCGTTTCGATTCAATTGATTATTTATACAATGCCATATATACATAGCAGATACTACTATGTTTATTGTTATTTATGCACACGATCAATATCAAGATTGGACAAAACTCGCAATGTACTCAGAAACAGTAGCCCGCGTTAGTAACCCTGCGCAAGTTACTATGCAGAGCTCCCACGCGTAAAACTGTACCAATAATAAAAATGGACTATGCCAAACCGTATTAAGCGTTGTAATATAAAATTGCATTTTTCACTTTTAGACAGGAGGCCGAGGTCATGTCATAAAAATAAAAATAATCATTTAAAGCTCCACAAGCAACGCGGACTTTATGGTATCCTAATAAGCAAATAATTACCGATTACTTTAATCGCTCTCAACACCAATGGCGAATTACGTTCACTAAATAGTATTTTTATAATAAACAAGACGTCTAATTAGCTACATCTACTCTTCCCGTTGAGAAGGTGAATAAGCTTAAGGCGACTTTCATAAGGAAATAATGCTATTGTCGGGCACTATTTTAAGGCTCGCAGAGAAAATTGAAAATAAACTTTTGGTATACTTTTGGTGAAATCAATTGTGGGCGACATAGTACCTTTAGTTCGGCAATTACACCACTACGGAATTCTTAAATGCAGACGAATGCTGTACTGCAAAAAAATCTCTTCTATACTACACATTGTCTATTACCCGTAAAAGAAAATTTACTTATTATTAACTTCTTTTTTTGGATCCGCACTCACAATAAAAAAAAAAGCAAACCACTGCAGATCCTTCTTAGTTGTAACATTGTAATGGCAATAATCGATATTTGAAACCACCTTCATATTTGACATTTCTTATAAATCACAGTTTATTGATGAAAGTTTTTCAATTTTTTTTTTTTTTTTTTGATTTTCCAAACAATTCCATTTTCTTATAGATATAAAAAATAGATCATGGAAAATAATAGCTTTACATTTTTACAGTTTTGTCAATTGACGCCACTAAAAGCCACGTGAATGTAAAAAAAGAGATTTTCCCATCTTTCCGCCTCCTGAGTTCACTTTTCGCACTAGTTTTCTTATTTGACGGTTTGCTGAACTTATGGATCTCTTAATAGATTTTGTTTAAGTTTCCGTAATAATATAACGCCAATTCTATTTTTTCACCATTTAGCAAAGAAAGCTACAGCCAACCTTTTTTCTACGGATTCACATTACTGCAGCTGACTTTGATAATGTCTACACGCTTTCAACGAGAGCGACTCGTTTTACTTAATAGACATCTTCGGCTTTGCATGGATTGTTTTGTATGTAAAATATTCTTTTTTAAGTCACTCGTCTTTCCGTTAATTCATGTTAAGTTTTGATGGTTGAAGATCTTCTGTTTTTTGTTTATTTCTCGCTATATTCGCGATTAAATTTTTTAAATGGAATGAACAATTTCACATTTTCCAAGTAAATGCAATCAATAACAATTGTCGTTCATTTATTCAGGTCAAGTGTAATAAAATTTTCTTTCGTATTTATGACTATTCCGCATATGCGGTTATAAATAGCTGAAAATTGATGCTCTTGAATGGCTTTATAGATGAATCAAACAAAATAGCAAAGAGATTAGCTTGAATACTATATCCATTTTTTCGTTGCGTTTTGATTCGATTTTTGCAATCTTTGTACGTTATAGGTCTTCGTCTAATATTTCATGTAAAATTATCGTATCACTATGAATAGTAGAAAGGTATTAGTTAGATTCGATTAGAACTATTTTGATCTGCATGAAAGGACGGTAGTGACTTAAAAACTTTGTCGTAGTAAACAATTTTTCCTTTCGACAGAAAACATGCTATATTCGTCTTGGACTTAACGTTACTTGCACATGATACTTAATTTAAAGAAAGAGCGTAGATCAATTTACTTGACTTTTCAATCGTATATCGTATATCACATATGTCGAGTATACAAGGTTTACATTAAATTTAAAGTTTTAAACAGTTTTGACAGAAATTTGCGAAGTAACCGAGGTATCTTATTTAATGTGTACGTATTAGGGGTACCTTCAAATAATCAATTATTTGCATAGAAGGAAATACATATTCTTTTAAAGTTTTCGATAAAGCATCAGGTGAGGAAAATAAAGCCAAACATTTAATTTTTTCTTCCAATCCTATAATAAAATGAAAGCGCCCGTGCCTTCCGAGGATCATATTCGTCCCCGCAAATTTTTTCATTATGTTAAGGATTTTACGGGAGATGAAAATAAATTTTACGGGAGATGAAAAAAATAACATTAAATCTTCCAAGCTTTCTGCAAATTAAATCGCCCAATCAACCCCAAAATTTAGCTTGTATTTCTTTAAAAAGAAGAATCCAAATTTGTAGAAACGAGGGCAAAGTATCATTTGTAATGATGGACAAAAATATAATAAATTATGAAATAAGAACTTGGATTTACTATAGAATTTATTTTAAATTTCCGAATAATTGATTACTTATTATACTTTCTTTTTAATTGTTGATGAATGTCCGATTTAAATAATTTTTAAATTTGACAAAGCAATTTTACTTAAGAAAAATTTTAAACCGAACTCGAAGCTCCAAGCACTTTGGGGAGAAAATTTAAAAAGACGCAAAAAATGTTCAGATATTTGATATTACAAGCTTACACTTATGAGAGGATTTATAGTGGTTGCTTAGACAACAGGCTAGTTCCTATGCTATGATCAGATAACAGGTTACACTGTTAATAAATAACGAGCGCGTTTCCATCCAACAATTATAAAAGAAAATATTTAAATTTATCAGCACAAAATAGGTTGAAAGGAGAAAGAGAAACGAAAGAGTCAGATATTAAAAGTATGAATCTAAGGTGAATATAATCGCTTCTTGACTTTTATATTGATTCGTTTACTTTTCGTCGATTTGTTTCCATAAAGTCGAGCAATATAGTAAAAAAAAATTAAATAAAAGAAAATAAAAATACATGATAGAAAAAATTCATAGTTATTCATGCAGAACTTGTCTTTGATATTCCAATTACTGTCGTCTTGAGCTATTCTTAAAATGCTTTCCATTCAGAACTTCCAATGCTGTTGCTAAATTTAAAGCCAATGAATTCATTACTACGCCAAAAGAATCTTTGCAATAGACTTTACGCAAAAGGCCTGATGCACATGATATAAAGTCTGTGGGGTCTTTGAAACCACCTCTTGGGAATTGTAAATCCTTTGACAAAATTAATGTACCTCTTATCCTTCGGTGATGGGTACAAAAATAGTGACTAACACTATAAAAATTAGACGAAACAATTATCTGCCATTATCTTTAAGACTTACGACACTTTTAAAGGTGCTTCTTACTTATATTAGAAGCTTTGCGCACAAAAATTATTCCAGCTTTGATATACTAATAATAAATAGCGTTATTTTTTTTTTGACGGCCAGAAAGAAGAGGAAGCGAAGAAAAGAAAAAATATAGGGAGTTGAGCGCAGACTAGTGGGTCTGTGAGCCGAACCGGTAAAAATTATGCCTTTGAAAAATAGTGCACTGTAATGTATTAATTTTAAGTTTACTGAAAGCTTATCATTTCCTTAACATAACCTAACAGCAGGCTTTGCAATCTCCTTTTTTTTTAAATTAAAATGAAACGAATTTTTTCCTGCTTTGATAAACTTTGAATTTGAATGAAACATTTTTAATACAAGCATAAGAACTATGTTGCGTGTATGCATGGGAAAAGCTATAACGATATTGACGCCTATTTGAATCCGAAAGGTCCCTACTCGAACTAATAAAAGAAGTTAGTTAAAGGACGATGAATTGAGAGCTGAATTTGTTGATCTCTTACGCGGAAACGAGATATTTTATTAAAGTCTCCTTTGCTATTTTCTTATCTTCTTAACTGATATCCAGAAAGTTTGAAAAGTTTCCAATTCTTCCTACGGCTGAAAAGTTTAGTTTCTTCAATGAAATAATTATTTAGATCTTTATTCTTCAAAACTGTACATGTGTAACGCTAAGGAAGACTTCAAATAGACTTAGCCTTTATATTCTAACGATTCATTACAAGATAACATTATACAGCAGTAATAGGTAGACTTCAATATATTCTTAAGACAAATGCGTACGCTAACAACATTATGTATCTCCAAAAAAGTAAACGATCATTTCGACGACATTGCAATCCGAAAATGTGATATACATTTAGAATATTGCGATTTGCATTTTTGTTCTATTTACGTGATATGAAAAATTCAGCTTCGTTCTTTCACTCATATTAAGATATATATATACATTTTTTTAAGATTAAGTTGCATGAGAGCAATATTTGAACGCCCGGCAATTCTAGGATAAGTTAAAACGGATCTTAAAAAACAAAATCAATTTGATTTGCTATTAACTTTTTAAAAATGTACAAATATTGGCCGTAAAAATTTGTGTAGCGTTTATATGTTTGAAGAAAGAAACAGAAATTAATCGAATTTGAAATTTTCGAGTAGAGAGCATATCCATTTTTACTATGTTTATGACTTTAAAGGGAGACCCTTAGGATGCATTGCATTCGTTTATTTAATGTAAGCTATTCCGGCGTTCTTCTTTTATTTAAACTCATAAAAATGGCGGAAAAATATGTACAAAATATAAAATAAACATTATATAGAGAGTAATAAGAAAATATATAACAAAAATAATGGCTTAAGGAAAATATAAAAAAAAAAAGCTAAAACAGCTAGGACAATAGCAGTGGTTGTAGCTTATTTCGAGTTATGTAAGTGGGGAGAAACTTAAAAGAGAACAATTTGCCGATGTCATCAAATTTTAAACTGTTGTAGATCGATATAGTTCTTGAGATTATGACCCGTTGACTTTGAAAGGTTACAATTTGAAAGGAATATTTACTTATCAACTACTGCGCTACTGTACGTTTTTATTTCCAAGATAATAACGTCGTTGTCATTACAAAGTTTCTAAACTTTACGATTTAGTATATGTACCAGATATAAAAACTCGGAGAAATAAAAAAAAAGAAAACAAAACACATCAAGGAAAATATAAACGACAAAGTTAAACCGCCCACGATATTAAAAAGTAAGGAGATTGTTCAGCACTACAATAACGATGGCAGTAGTGGTTTTACGATTGCCTCAAAGGAAACGGGCGAATACGAATATGGCATGTGAGTGATTTTCATACGTACCAGTGTTCGTTCGTTTGCTCTACTGCAATAAACGTTTTGGAAACTGATTGCTGCACTAGTTGAATGTAAAATCTTATTTAATGCGTTACATTTTTAATTCCCCTGTAATTTCAGATTAAGTTAGTAAAGCGTAAAGTAATGGAAAAATATAAAACAAAAAACATAAACATTTATAGACAATAGCCTTTCAACTTAAGCTTAGTATTGTTTCAGCTATTAAGTTTTTAAAATCGTAATAATATTCGACAAGACCAGCCATGATAAAACTTATTGCTTTCTTCGACTATATTATGTCGTGCGTAAGAGAGTCAGACGTAAAGAATATTCTATTGCATTAAAGACGAGCTCATTACTTACTTTGTTTCTAAGCCCCCAGTTACCGGGGTAAAACTGCAACGTGAATGTGAGAAGAAAAGCATTTTTTAATGACGACACTAAAAAACTTTAAACGTTGGCGTTTCTTATACTTTTTGGCAACAATCCTAAAATATAAGGCTGTAAAATAGTAAATTCACAATGCGAAAAGCGATATCTAACAACTCATACATGCTATTGCGACCATTATCATAGCATGGTTCTTTGCTGTTTTTTGTATGTTGTTTGCTGTTTGCTGCGTTGTAAACTTTTTTGTTATTGCCTTTATATGACTTAAGCAAACGCGAAAAGAAAAAAGAAATCATATAACTTAATATTTGACAATCCTGCCATCTTACGGCTCGTGTACTGAGTTGCTTTTACGCGTTTTACGATCTCAAACTGTTGATTATTTCGTTTTCTTCCGATTCTTCCGCTTCATCAAAGATTAATATTGGCAATAGTTATTGCTCCTTGCTATCGCCCCCTATTTCATTCGGAAACTTTGTTGTTTATTTTCCCTTTATAGCCAACTATTAAACACAATCTTTAAAATCCGAATTCTTGTTTCGGGGTGAATTTCTTTGCTGTTGTATAGATTAGGGGGAATATTTCGCCTTCTGGCAAAACGCGAAAATAGAATCTTTCGTATAATATTTTAAATCTTCCTTTTCTTTTTTTTTCTTTTTTTCCTTTTAATAGTCCCATCAACCAGTGTATATTTCGCTATGTCGGCCGGCATGGTCAGAGTCGTAAAAATGCGTTTTAATGGTTCAATAAAACACACCAACGCAAAGAGCTTGCAAAAGTTTACTGAATTCAACTACAAAATATATATCGCATCATGTAAATATTTCTTTTATAAGAGTAGAAAGCAAACAAAATAATAAAAAAAAAAAAAAAACAAAACAAAAAAAACAATTATTGTTATTGTTATTATTATTATTATTATTAGTATTATTTTAATTGTTATTATTATTATTATTATTATGGCACAAACACAAGTATGATATCAAAATAACAGATCTTGCATTTCGGAACTTATGTTGAATATCGCTTAATCGGACCTATTTAAACTTGAATCTTATAACTACAAAAGGTTTCATAAAGTTACACAATTTAAAGAGGAGTTTTAAAAAAATTTTGGACTTTATTTTCACAATCGTATTTATACGAATTTAAAACAACGATTAAAAGAAACACGTTCGCTCCATCGATGCTAAAGCTATTATGCAAAAATATTTAAACGATGAAGTTCTCTTAAGATAGCCCATAGAGTAGAGGTCGCCATACGGATAATATAATTGCTAATATTCCAAAATCCTGACGTATTCTTGTAATGTAAGAAACGTATATTAGAAACAAAAAAGGGTTCCTAGATGATATACGTGACTACGTCGTATACGTATATATTGCATCGTTCATTAACTTTGCACACTTTGAAAAAGGGTCAATAAAAAGTATCGTCTACAGCATATTCCCAGTCTATGTGAATAAGTATAAAGGCCTCAATGACTTAAGCGATAATACTATCCTGGAATTTTTTTCACTCGCATTAAAATTATAGTCCCGTTTTTTCCAAGCTGCTCATATTTCCAGTGCTTTGACTCGTCAATCGAGTGGCTAAATTCCCGCCCAACACCCTTTACTGAATTAGTTAGATTGTTTCCCGTTGGTTTACATTGGTAAAGAAAGTGTTATCTGCAATGCTTTACAATAAACCGCATATTTATACTATGATAATTTTTTTCTACTTTCCCTATATAATCTTTGAAAAATTGGTCTTTGCTTTTCACAATTTTTTCAATGTTAAAATAAAAATGTAATAAAACTATATTACAAAAATAAAATATAACATTAAGAGGTTATACCAACCCAGGAGGTGATTTCTGATAAAAGAAAATAATAGCGCAGTGTGCAAGACAAAATAGTATTCAACAAGTTAGATGATACAGATTATAATTCGGGGGAAGGGGATTAGTGCGTTAAGAGTTATGCAAAATTTTATTGGTTCACCTGGACAAGCGAGTTGTGGGAAATGTTCACGAAGTGAAGATTTGGTCGCTTCATACTAAGCAATAGACCGATGCAATTACGACTTACATTAAAACTGAGAAATCGGTCACTAAAGCAGAGATCGAAAGAGGGACTAGGACCATCGCTAGGAAAATTGAGTTTATTCAAGCAGCTACGGGGATTAAAATTGCTCGAAAGCGAATACGTGCAAAAATATGTTCGTGAACTTAATGTCCTCAGAAATTTAGCGTGTAGATAATGGTGCGCCCTAGCGTATATATTGTAACTGGGACATGTTCGAGACATTTGTAAAATAGGAGAAAGCAATCATCCTTTCAAAACATGTGCAAATGTTTTATATGTGCCATATCATTTTTTATCGATAGCGAATGCAATGCTTATTCTGGTCACGAGCACTAATAGGTCGCTAACCATATGTTTTTGCCAAACAGCTCTACAGCTGTTCTTCTTATCTTCTCAACCTTTTTTGGTATTCTGACTTTTAAGCCTAAGCCTAACATCACATGCGTTGTGATCTACTTTTTAACAAGTCACAATGCTTTGTTATTATAGTAAAACAGTGCCGTGCAAAACTATGAAGACATTTTTTTTTTAATTTAAAGAAATTGTAAAAGAAAAGCACATAAAAACAACCATTAGACTGTTTTTATGTAATTTTGGGAAAATTAAGCGAAGATAGTGTATTAAAAACTTTTTTAAAATTATTATTTTACATTATTTATTAATCAATTTCATTAGATTGCAGCGGAAAAGGTTCTGAAATATTTGAGAGATAAGAAGGACAGGTTGCTGCTTCAAGCTTCGGATCTCATTAATTTTTTTAGAATTCCTAAGACGCTGCTAAGAAATGTCATCAACGATTTGGCACCGCATGCAAATGAAAAAAGATCTTTGGCCTTTGGAATTCAGATAAAACTGGAGTAGTCTTTCCAAAAAAATTCATTTTTTAGTTCACAATTTGAATATAATTTTTAGATCCACTGCAAACCACTGTAAGATGGGGGTATACCCGTTTTGGTGTTTTCATATTGTATGTAACACTCAAAAGGAAGCTTCAGTGACCTTATAAAGTACATATACTTCTGATCAGTGAAATTTGTGAAGTCTTTTTGCCATATCTGTCCGCCTTTGTATTCGGGTGTCTGTGTAGTGTTTGTCGTTGACACACTCCTGGTCGCAAAAAAGAAGATATCAACTTCAAATCGGTAGAAATATTGGAAGTTTTTACACGCGGGTTGATATTGAAAATGGGTTAAACTTCTCAGAGCAGTGAAGCATAAACTGAACGCAATTGTGTTTTTTAAACAACAATTCGTGGGTTTTCGCCTCTTACTCAGAAGCTATAAAAGTTAGAAAGCTGAAATTTTCCGAAACGCTCTACTCTCTACGTGCAAAAATGGGAAAAATCGATCACGCCCACGCAAAGTTACAAGTGATTAAATTATTTATTTATTTATTTATTTATTTTTTTGAGGTTGTATGCGTATTTATCATAACACAAACAAGACAGAATGTTTAAACTATTTTGTACATTGCTCAAAAGAATATATTTTACTTGCCTAAATATGTGTTAGTTCTAAAATGAATACGATAGACACTTCTGTTATTTTTGTCTTAAATTTTCAAATTCAATTTCTTTGGTCTTTCGTTTTATTCGACATACCAACCTGTGATTTTCATAAATTAACAAGCCTGTTTTAGCGCAAAGTTGATATTATAAGGCTTTATTGTCAGAATATGAAATGCGATAAACAGTGACAGCCACAATTACAGGCAAACGCAAGTATAAAGGCTGTAAGGATATATGGTATGGATGTATGCTTGGTTCATTGATCGTGGGGAGAATATATCAGTTATTTGTGTGAATGAAAGGATTCATCCTTTGACCTATGACCAGGAATCTGACTTTTGGAAAAGAATTTCTGTCATAATCGAAGAACATGAATCTCTCGTGGTAAAGAATTTGTGCATAAAAAGACAGCGTCTGTGATTGGCATTGGAACTGGATGATCTATCGTTTTCTTATTTCACAATTCCTTTTGATTCACCGAAATATACATGTCATGAAAAGCATAGATTTTGCGCCAGTTTGGGTGCACGGCCTAATAGCTGAATAGCACGGCGATCGACTCATCTTCATGTTCACCATGGCTCGCGCAATCGATAAATACTGCCTAAGTAGAAATAGAAAATTTTTCGTAAGAGTATTTTTTAAAGAAGCAATGAAATAGCACAACGATTACGGATAAGTACATTTTAGTTGTTCGAAGTAATTCTCAGCAGAGCAGATTTAATATTCAACAGATAATTCTTGTTGCACATGCATGCAGAAAGCAAATTTACGTAAAAGCCGTGCAATAGTTTGACAAAGTCGAGAAAAGAGTTACTCAAATTAATCCGTACGTATATGTCGATTGGGAATGTTTGTTGTCAACAAATTCGGGCTTGAATTTGTTTACTTTTTGCGAGATAAAGATAAAATCTTGAAAAAAGTCAAGGAATTTAAAACTATGCTTGAAATAAGATGAAATTTTGTGTATATGCCGTTGCAAAAAGCTATCGTGCGAACACCCAAAAACGAGTAAAAAAGAATATTGTAAGTTTGTTGTGCCCAAACAATGTCGTATTATCCGTGAGAGCGGAAAAAGCTTTGTCAGAATATCAGGCATTAACGAAGGGTGCTATATGGTGCTAATCGAAGCTTCTTCAAGGGCAAACAGTACTTCATAATAAGGGTTGTTTTCCTTAAAGAACGCTTCGAAGCAAGATTAGTCCTTAAAAAATTTGCGCGCACGTGAGACCGCAAAAATGACATTTGAAATTGTGACAGGATAGAAATTGCACGAATGGTCAGGTGAATGTCATGGCGTGCATTTGCCCAGTGAATTAACCGAGTACATGTACTTGCAAAGACTCTTTCGTCTTAATACTGTAGAAAAGGCATTGTGAGTTAAGGCAATCGACGACGAGTGAAATATCAGACTGGGCAGTACTCTAACTTAAATTAGCCGTTATCACTGTTAAACTGAAAATAGTGGATTATATTAAAAATACTTTTCCAATAAGAAAAGAACGAACGAAACGAAAGTATATATAAAAGTAAAGATTGAAAGGGAAGAATAAATAAAAGATCTGTTCAGTACTTTTTAAGCCTGTAAGTGAAACGAGTTGGAAAGATTGTTTGTATTGATATTTGACAGAAGAAATATGTTAAAAACTTAGTGCAAGTTCACCTAATTCGAAATTGTGAAGCAACGGCATTGTCGTCCGATATAGGACGTAAGATAAGAGGTAATAAGCCAATCCTTGAAAGGATCGTGCGAATTTAGTTAAGCATTGTGCTGAAAGAATAAATAACCAAATAAGAAAAAAACATGTGTCATGGGGAAACGGGATCCCATAATATCCCACAAGTCAGGCAGTCAAGTTGTAGCCTACCGACAATGTTGACAGACGCGATGGTGCTAAGGACCAAAATCGCATATCGGATGTGTAGTTTTATAGCACTGAGAGGATTCTCATATGAATGGAAGAAACAAAAACTCAGTAGCACCAAACAACGCAAAAACGGAGCATATTCGGCAAAAAGAAGGCCATATATATCAACAAAGTACCGAATAATATATAATTTAAGGGACCGTAATACCAGCGATATTAAATGCTACTTAGCTCGCGTGGAGTAAATACGTACATACAATATCGGGCATCACCCACTTAGAATTTGGCCGCTGATAACTTTACGAAACGCGTACTAAGACTTAATCATGAAAAATTTATGAATTTCAATGGTGAACTAAAACTATAGTAAAACCGAACGCTAAGCAACAAATATTCCTAATGACTGCTAAAATGCAAATGTGTTACTTTGATTTATTCACGCCCACCGTAAGTAGGTCAGTATCGCACTCCCTTTTTTTCTACACAAAAGAATATAGGAATAATTTTTTCGAAAAATAATCTAAGCACAGGAGACATATGAAAAAAATGTTTGGAAAAATGTTAATACTTCTTCTTATTTTTTCTTTAATATAAAAGATGTGTTTTGTCATATTAGAAAACTAGCGTCTTAATTTTTTTATCAAACTGAAAAGAGCACAGTAAAAAACTTTTTTAACTTAAATTATTAATCATGTACTATTATAGAGAATGAGTGACGCGGAGTGTTCATTTGTAAAAACATCTATCTATTTTTGGTAAGTGGTCTTACGAGGGCGTTGTAGTCTGATTTTTTCGTCTATGTCGGACTGATTCTTAGTGAGCACCGTATGAAGTCGGGAGAGGGGCGGGGGTCTATTACCTTAAATGGTCAAAATATACAGTTAGTACTATGTATAGACACACACACACACACACACACGCACACATACTCCTGCATATAACTCTACATAATAAACGTATAAGTGTGTTGGTTGGTACAGTTGTGTAGCATACACTTGTGTGCGTAACCGATGCATTTTAAATTAGCACACATCGTAAATACATGTGTGTGCTTTTTGTTTTGCTTATTTTACTCTCACTTCACCACACTCTGCTGGCTTTTTTTGGTGAATATTTTGTTTTAGTCTTATTAGCTTTTCGCCAATTTTTATTTTTCGTTTTGCCAGTTCAGTTTATTCACCGCTCTTTCCTCTTTTACTTAAAAAGCACTGATATATAGTGGAAGGCGGAGTTTTTCCATTTTTATTTTGCAATGGCCACCGTCCATATGCACACACACGTAAACGCACGGACATAAATAAATGCAAAATATATATATAAATATATATACTGAAGTATATATATCTATATAACTATATATATTGATGTATATATATATATATATATATATATATATATATATATATATATATATATATATATATATATACGTTGAATATTTTGTGAAAAGTTTGATTTTCATACGCAAATCCACGCACTCAATGCCTACACATCGTGTGCATCTATAACCTAAAAAAGTCCTCTCCGTTTACCTCGTTCAATCAGTCTGTACGAAGCATTTGAATACAAGCTTAAAATTTAATTTACAAAAAAAAATTCGTGTGTTTTGTTTTCTTTTTTCCGAATTTTTTTATTTATTATAAAATTTTTATTTCATTTTTTTGTTTTACTAAAAAAACTTATGTACGTAGACATCATACTATGTACAGCCGCCTGCCTATCTTGTTAACTGTTCGCTGCTGGAGAGAGCAGAAAGGTGTTCATATGTGAAATGCATTTTATGCAGCAACAACAACCATAACCGGCAAAAGGCAAGTCCTTTTTTTTTAAGCCTGCCGCAACATGCACTGACCAATATGTACATACTCGCTCCTTCCACTCGTTGTGAAAAATGAAAAAAAAAGAAAGAAAGTAAAAATAAAAAGCAAATTAAAAATTTGTATGAAAAAAAATTTGCAAAATTTTTTTATTTTTATTTTTACACAATTTTTTTTCTTTAAAAAATAGAAAAAAATTAAATAATTGTATAAAGGGGAAATTGGTGTTGCAGGTTGAGAGGTATACAATTTTTTTTTGGTTTTTTTCCTTTTTTTTTTCAGCTGCCCACTTATACTTGAAAAGTGTTTACGTACATATATTAATTTTTATTTTCCCTCTCCTAACAGTGTGTGTGCGTGTATGTTCATTTGTTTGAATAACCAGAAGCGTGTGTCATCATGTAATGTTATAAAATGTTTCAACTCTATCTATCTATCAGATGGTATACATATCGCCTAAAAATTCTGGAATCAATGGGAATTGCTTGCATAGCTTTTTTTTTTCAGCAAGTGATTAACCGATCAACAATTGGCAGAACAAAAGGTCGTCAAGTGATGACAGAAACTGAATGGCAAAGAAAAATTAAAAGAACAAAGGGAACAATATTCGCAACTTAGATGAATAAGAGATTTACCGATCTTAGTAGAAGTATCTTTCAAATGACAGCAATTAGAGCTTATTCATCGTCCTGCTATTATATTTAATAGATCGTTGAAAAATAAGGGAGAGAAAAATAACCATTATGAACCGTGTTGCAGATCTTCAGGTCAATTTCAAGTTCCTTTATAAAGTAAAACTTGTTATTCCTTATTTCGTTAATTCTTTTAAACTGCCTTCTATGAAAAGTCACACATGTTCAAGTTGGCAATAAAATAAAAATCAAAACCCTGGAAAAAGTAACAATTGAAAAACAAAATTAGTGAAAACATTTTAGTTGGCCATGGTCCATAGTTATTCACAGATCGACTTTTCAGAATAGGGTTTTATATGGGAGTTTTTCGAGAAAGTCCTCCGACCCGAATCATTTTGCAAAACGTTTGTTCTCGAGCCAATACGTGTCAGTGTACCAATTTTCAAAAATGCGACCCGTAGGTCCCTATAAGAATACAAGACGGACAGACGGATAGACAAGCTTAGATTAATGCAAAACAAGATTCTGAACTGATCGACATAATGAAAGGTGGATCTATCCCAAGTCCTTCTGAGCATTGTATGTATCTACAAAAACTTAATGTAGGAACCACAAGTGGTATAGGCTACGAAAATGAAATAAAAAAATAAAAAACAGTAGAACGTTCTCTTAGGGTCTTAGAAATATTTGATATTTTCAAACTTATCTCAACGTATTTAATAAAATTATGATCAAAGACAGCGAGGAAAACAACGTTGCCGTGACGTCATATATAACGAAATTGCGTTCAGTTTGCTTACTGCACGTAGCTGAATGCATTTGTGCTAAGCTTTATATCGCTTGGTTTCCTCAGACGAAACGAGAAACGTTTTCCTCTTGAAATGCTTAACAGGTAGACGCGAAAAATCATCAGTAAAATCGATTCAACAAATTTACGTTAATCGGTCGTACATTACTCTCGCAATAATATCAGTAGTTATTGTTAAAAGATCGAGACAATGGATAAATTTTTTAAAAATTCGTAATTATCCACTTCAAAGAATTGCTACAATTTGTTCTATGTGCTGCTGGTCCACACTCGACAAAAATTTAATTTACTTTCAACAGACTTCCTTGAAATATCTATAGAGAGATTTACAGACGGCAAGAATTTAATAATAAGTGATTTATACCACATATTACATTTTTTGCTTTATATATTATTTGTCTATGTTTTTACCGTAAAAAAGTTACGTATTCGCATAGAGACACTCAATGTTCGTTTGCTCCTTTTGAGATCATGCCTTGTCATTTGACATTTGATCTCCAGCGATGTTTCGATATGCAAGGGCTTCCTATTTAATCATGAAACAGTACAACATTTCAACAACGTTTACGAAGTGTTCAAATTTTTTAAACGGAATTCACCTTTCCTTTCACTTACATTTGCATAAGCGCATATTGATTGCTATTATAATCATCAAAGTAAAGGAATAAATGGCATGTCCAATGGAGAAAGTCAAAACGTAATATGACTTTCATAGCTCCCCTTTCCCATACAAAAATAGAGTTTTAAGGAATGAAAAGGAGTAGGGTACATGCGGAAGCATAGGAAACGATCCGGATGAAGCTATACGTCGACAATAACTGGACGTCACTGAAACACATTTACGGTAATGTTAAGGTTTTTTTTTTTTTAATAAATCGGATTAACTCGGTGGATGGAACGTGCATATGTGTATCAGTTTTTCAATAGGTACAAACATACACTCGGCAAAAAATCGATTTGGAAATTTGGAAAATGAAATTCGTTGAATACATCCATGATTTAAACTTGTCCAGCTCGTAAGTTAATTCTAATTTCCACATCTTTTTAATATATTTGTAAATCTGTTTCAACATTTCAAATAGCCTCTTGCAATAAACAAATAAGCAAGTTGTAGTCGCGTAACATCTTGCTTTTTGCGATCATTTTACAGAAAACTTAAAAGAAATACTTTTTAAGCTTTGCGTAAATACTCTTTCCTCGATTCTAGATTTAACACTTCTAAAAAAATTAATAGAGAAGCTTTCATACTTACTTTTACCTCGATCATACTTAATTAAGTGAAATGTTAAGAGGCAATTTACGTGTAGTTTGTGGTACATATAATATACACGGACTACGCGAAATAAGGAATACCGTAATTCCGACATCAACTTGTAGACATAAAATCGACCAGGTTCGATAATTGTCAGGTGAGCATAAAAAAATGTTGGATCTGTTGGAAAGTTCATTAACGTAAATAAAGTAAAATGAAAGACAAAATTAGAGAAGGATGTGACTAGTCATTGCAATGGTAAAAGCTGTATTGATTCGATCTCAAGCTTTTTTTTTTTTTTTTTTTACATTCTGTAAAAGTGACGAATTACGCATATATATTTATCTGATAAATTTCTTTCGCAATGAATTTTGGGGAAATCTCTGAGGAGACTGTGATCTGCATTAATGTTAATTACCTAAATTAGAACGAATACGTCTGCGTACACATCGTTATCTTAATTGCCTTCATTGCGTAAACTAGCGATGATGATCATAGCTAATAGTATAATAGAAATTAATGATTTTTGTGTGTTCTTATTTTATTATAGTTATTATATATTATTTTATATATCGAAGAAAATATATTTGTTTATTTTAATGATGAAACTAAATCCTTCTTTTAAAACAAAAAGATACGCGCATCTGTACTCCTTTCATTAAAACACGCGTGATATGTATTATATAAATATAATATAAATTTGTTCAAAGTTATAAGGCGCGTGAGAGTGAGCGACGTGTTTCTCCTCCCATCCGTAACTGAGCGTTACGGACGATATATTAACTATTTGGAGTTTAGGATGTGTGTGCGTTTTTCCCTTTTTTTTTAAATTTTTGGTCTATTTTTATTTTTCAATAATATATATATATATATATACATCGCGCAACATCCATACATACACACACGGTCGCACGCATATATACATAAATAACACATGCATTTTGCTTTACTTTATTGCTGTGTGGTTCATTTTTGTGCGTAAATCTATCTCGCTGCATATTGTTGCATGTCCTTTTTTTCTCTCTAGGTGTCCTGTCATTTCACTCGCTCCAGTTTGTCTCGTGTTGCTGTTTTAGTTTTATTTAAAAAAATTTTTTTTTGTGTTTTGTACTGTTTTTTATCGGATGAGTTTTGCTTTGTTTTGATTTTATTTTTTTTTCTCTTTTTTTTGATTCGAACTGAAAAATAAAATAAAAATGAGGCAAACAAAAATTGCTTTTGTGGATGGTAGGTAATGGAGGATGTTGACGCTTTTGCATGCAATAGTAAATTGCAAGCATTGCAGCAATGCATTGCAATGGAAACGCATTTCGTTCGATGAGAGTGTGGTGAGTTTTTCTGTTGCACTCGATGCACATCATGTTAAAGTTTTCCATTGTTTTTGTTGTTGTCGGTGCAGTTTTGTAGGCTTATGAACGGGTTTCTATGTTGCATGTGCATCTCTGCCGACGTTAGCTCGATTTGGAGGCTGCAATAGCGGCTGAATTTTTATTGGTTGATTGAGTGAAACTTAGTAGTAGTTGTGCTGATGTTGTTGAATTTTTTTTTTTTTTTTTTGTTAATTTTTGGTTGTTTTGGCTTATTTTTTAATGGTTTTCTTTTTTTTTTCTCTCATTTTGTCAGTAGCGCGTTAGGTGAATTTTTTAATCTATTTTTTTATTTTTCGTTTATTTTCTTTCAGCCAACAAACCAAGTGCGTATGTTTACTTTGGGTTGATAGGTTATTTTTTATTTATTTATTTTATTTATTTATTTTTTGTTTTTTAATATGCTGTTTTTATGTTTTTTTTTTTTTGGTTTTTTTTTTCGTTTTTTTTTTTTTGGTTATTGTTTACATTTGATGATGCATTATGTTGATATGTGGCCGACCATTGATGTTAACATTGCATACGACCACTGGGTTGGGTCCACAGCAGTTATTTATTTTTGCTTTTTAGTGAATTTTTTTTTACCTCTCCCCACTACGATTTATTTCGTTTCTGTTTATTGTTGAGCTTGGGAGTTTTATTTTTAATTTTTTTTTTTTTTTTATGTTATTTTTTTTTTTTTTTTTGTTTTTTTCATTCTTTATTTTTTCGGCTACAGATAACATGAACAGACGCCATATTTTATTAACAAGGATATGAGGATAATATTGTTGTTGCTGTTGTTGTAAGTACATATTATAATATTTTGAGTGTTTGTGTAGGGTTTTATTGCTGTGTTTCTATTTTTTGTATTTTTGTTTTTTATGTATACATTTACTATTTAAAATTTTTATTTCTATCTATCCATCGGGAAGATGTGGATATAATAACCTTTTCGTTCCAGTAATTCTCGGAAGCATACATCACGTAGAAATTATAAATGTACGACTCGAACGATCTTGATCAGCCGAAAGCATTAGATCTATATAAAACCCCTTATGTTTTAATCGCTAGGCCTATATTATCGATCGTCTAACTTAGGCATTAATTTGAGAACATAAGAGTTTGAACCATAAACTTTGGAAAGGAAGTGCATCAACTTTACATACTAATCATTTCACAATTTAAACACGCTAAGTAATATTTAAACAGAACCTTTTCTGTTTTTGATGATGAGCCCTGCGCATCAAATGTCCACTACCTAATCTTTAGCGACTTAGTGAATAATCCACTCAATTAATTTGCTGCTCAATGACTGTCTTTATTGCAATATTCTTCTTGAAACTATCTAGCCACGCTCTCCGCACAGTCCGTCAATTACGGAAAGGGCTGCATACGAAAAATAGGAAAAAATACTGAAATATGAACTTCTTTTAATTAAAAAGCAACGTTTCAGTTTTAATCTTCAGCTCTTCGAGCAAGACGTCGTTGGCTAATTTAATAAAAGCGTAACTTCCGAATTTTTGATGTTGAAATCTTCGATTTTTTTTTTTTTTTCTTTTGGTGTATGTGCGATGAGCGGTATCATCATACAATTAGTATTAAGATTCGGGTTGAAGTTAATACGTCACCCCTTAAACTGGAGTTGATATTAGTAGTCAATTAGTTTAGTTAGTTTAGTATTCAAGTCAATGTACTAGAGGGAATTATTGTTTCTAATCAAGAGATCATCTATGAGTGTTGTCATGGTATCTAAACTACTCTTACGTCGGCTTTTAGAAAGCGTAATCCAAAAACTGCCGCCTTAGTTTCAACTCTTTTCGCATATTCTGAATAAATTGCTTCGGGCTTTTGACACTTTAGACCCTTTTTAACAAAAGAAACCATGTGTCCTGAAATTTTCTGCCTTTTTGTCTTAAAGTTTTATCTACCAACCCGAGTGTATATAAACAGTAACTCGAGCTTAAGAAGTAATTTATAACTTGACACCATAAATAGATTTAAGTTGAGCTGCTAAAAAAAATTTCTTTAAAATCTGTATTTGACTTTCTTGTTAAACCCCGGGCGGCCAATTTGGCGTTTCATCAATAGTAAACCACAATCACCTCTTCCTACGTAATACATACATATCGCTTGTAATTGTAGTTTAGTAAATTTTGTTAGTGTTCTTTAAAAACTCGGAGATAATTAATTGATATCTGGAAAATATTCAAAATTTTGCAAATTTGAATGTACTAAATGTATCTTTCCCTGTATGTTACCACGAAGTGCACTTAAATCACTAAGTCACTTAACGCCGGTGTCTCTATCTTTTGTTTACCTAAATTTAAAAAAGAAAGAGCTGCAAACACAGCTAAAAGCTCAAAAACTTTGCTGCCATAACTTAAGTAAAGAGGGACACCTGTAAATTTTCCGGCAGTCTTTCACGGGCTTCTACCGACCTTTTGAGATAGTTTTTTTTAAAAGCTCTTATTTAATTTAGTTTCAAGTCTGAATAAATTTTGTAAATTAGTATTGCGGATGCCTCCATACCACCAATCATACGTCAGGTTTGCTAGGACTTTTGTATAATTAAGTATACGCAAAATTTTTGTTTTAAAAAAGTTGCTATTTTTATTATGTAAAAAGTGCAAATAATTGTTTTTATGGCTTTGAGCGTTTGTAAAACAACGGATTTCTTACAAGGTCACGTCATAACTGGTCAAAGGTTATGCGAACACTCAAATAGAAGTGTACATAAAGAGTACATAAAGAGTAGCCTTTGATCAACTTCTTATTTTTCACTATCACTTAAGATATTGTGTCCGATATGCGAACATTTTTTGAAAAATTGACATCAATAGCATTTCTAAGATAGATTGTTGTCTTATACATTGTCTAATATTGGATATTTTACTCATTTAACTCATTATGGGCGATATCCTGTACTGTTGCTATCAAGTATACAGTCTACTTGTAAATTTTGATTTGGTTCGGAATATTCATTTAGATATCGTTTTTAATTAATGCAAATTTCATACAATCAGAATTTGTTTCAATATAGAACATTCATATATTCTTTTATGAGGGGTACACTTTTATTGAATACTTGAAAATAGAAAAATTATACGAATTGTCTACCGGCACAATTGCGTAGAATCAATCCTAATTGGGAAAGATCTTAGTCATAATTCTGCCACATTGTGGGTTCTGCATTACGCTTATACTTCCGACAAAAATTTATTCGCACCATTCATATCGGATACAGAACTACACCCCTTTCACAAAAAATATCTTTGAAGCCTAAATGTCAACCAATTTAATATTTTCCAAAAAAATTATACGGGTAGCCTAATGGTAGACCAATTATTCTCATAATCGGTATTTCCTTTCCATCTAATGTCATTCCAAAGTGAATTGAACTTTTTGCTTGCATATTGTATGAGCAAAAAATTTTGAAATTTACTGTGTGCGCGCTTTGAGGCTAATCTCGGAGAACAGTTTAACGCAAAATAGATAAAAGATTGGAATACAACAAAACCAAATATTTGAATATATTCTCGCCAAAATATAAGCAGCATTGTTCTGCTCATAAGAAACAAATCTAGCTTTTTCACTTGTCTACCTTGCAGCAGTTGTTCTCCCTACGCTTTCAGCAAGTTTCAGATGTTCTTTAACAAGAAACTGAATTGGATTAATAATATTATCTTAATTGTGAAAAAATAAAAAAGTCTCAGTAAAAATCAGCGTAAAAATGTGTTAGAAATTTAACCAGCTTTGCAAAATTTGAGTATTTTCGTAAGCGATCGACAAACGGTAGAGTAATATGAGATGTATGGTCAAGTAAGTGTCGCCTAAGGATGAATTTTTTGAAAAAAAGGCAAGCAGTTTATAAAAAGTATTAATCAGATTAGCTTCGTGGTTAACTTTAGCATTTTATTTTATAGGTATTGTAGAAGGATCGAATCAAAAGAGTAAAATTTCTGGCATTATGGTGCGTGCCGTTTCGAAAAGCCGTGCTTGGAGAAACACGGTCTTAAAGTTTTTAATATTGGACTACGGGTGCGTAACTTTGTCTGGAAGCTTAAATTTTTAAACTATTTACAATTTTTCCATGCCTCTTTCCAGAAATTATCTTTTTCTATCATTTACGGATATTTAAATATCGGTTATGCCAATAAAAATCTCTGAAGTTTTGGAAAACTAATAGCGGTTTCCGTTTTTAAGTTATCTTATAATACATACAATTACGTAGAATAGGATTGTTCAAATTAAGTTTCGATTTTAAACTTTAAGCTACATTTGAACAGTCAATATACCGCGATCATTGTCAAAATATTTGACGATGAAGAACGAAAGAATTCTTAGATGTAGACGCTATTTCGATGCACGAATAAGTTCATGATTTTTTTAAAGCAAAATTATGTTAATTGCTTTGGACCGTTTTTGACTGCTTGAATTTACAAAAGCTCGAAACTGTAGGGCTGAAACTGGGGCTGCGAAACCTTTCTAGCAACAACGACTGCAAATTTCGCATGGATTTTGGGCGGAAAATTCGACTGGTCTACATTCCCAGAAAAGCCACAGGCTTGTTTATTAACGTGGATGGATTGTTCATTGTGAACTGAATTTCTTTTGGCCTGAAGTTCATACTATTATTATAGATGGCGGCGACGTGTGTTGCTAGTGAAAATCGGTTCATGAAATAGTGTCTCAGTTGTCTGATTGGTTTAAAATGACAACCCTTGAAACCAAGATCCTATATTAGTGATGAGTTTTTGATCTGGATAGGACCGGACTTCGTTTGTTTCCTCTTTAAAGACATCCGCAGTATATTTTCGATAAGTTACTTATTGACAAGAAAATTCTTTTTATTTAGCAAAAAATTGAAATTTTCTATTAGCGTAATCGTGACCAATCTTAGTATTCTTAAAGCCCCCTATGTATTTCACTAACTGTACACATACGGATCAAGTGTGTGTGTGTGTGTGTGTGTGTTTTTTTTTTTTTAATTCTGGTTCTTGTAATTAACTGTATGCATAATAATCTTCTCGAATAATATTGTTATATTACGCTTGGTTCGATTCTAAGCAAATTTGTCAGCAGAACACTTGTTTGTGGCAATTACAATAGCTCTTCCCCCTTAGGGGTATCTATGCTATCTAAACTACTAATAAGAAGTACTCAGTCAGGTCTTTAGGATAGGTACTTTTATAATTTTAAATTCAAATTGGACCATCCATAACCGTACAAGTTGTTCGCAAAAAATAGGATGTTAAGTAGGAAGACGAAACCCATAAGAATTTCTATTTGAAATTTAACCAAACACGTTAAAGAAAGACTAGACAACAAGAACAACCTAAAAACCTGAATATATGGAAATAATTGCGTCAAAATACCTGAATATGTACCATGTGATATTTCACCCAAGTTGATGCCAGTGGCTTCTGAAATAAGCAATAAAAATCATTCTGCGAGAAATGTTCACAGAGAAACAAAATTAGGTAAAAAAGCAAGACATTGAATCGTTTGCTCATCTCAGCTGTCGTAGTAAGTCAAATATCAATACCAGCCGATAACGCTTCGCTATTGAAAAGATTTATAATATGTATAGTAAAGATATTCAAGTGTTAAGGACGGACCGCGCTTAAGGGAGCCGGACACATTTCATTACTAAATAACATTGGTATTTTTCTGGGTACCATATAAATAAATGAAATAATATAATACAAATTTAACCATTTCATTTCATTTCCGTTTGTGAGTCATTGATGATACAGAACAAAATCGTGCTAAGTTTGGAGAGACTGATTACTAGCGATGAAGTATGGGTCACGTACGGCAACAAGGTGAGAAAAGATTGCGATAGAAAGATGGATGAAGCTGTATGATCGATGGCAAAAGTCGGATTATCGTTACATAAGTTAATATCTTTAGTTTCTAGTGTGATTGAACGGGATTTATGCGTTAGGGGCCATTTCCATTTTCTTTTCTCAACGATCAACGTGACTATAACTTGAACTTGACGGAAAACGTTACGATAGCTCCGTTCTGGATGGATATGGACCCATTGTATCATGAACCTTATCAAAAGCGACTACCATTTGTCTCGCATTTTGCAGAACTCTTCTAGTGTAATGGTATAAAGCTAACATCAAAAGAGGGATTGGGAACCACTTGGCTCAACTTTTTGCCCGGAAAACGCAGATGTTTCACAGTGATAGCATAAAATTTTCACCAAAGGAATGACAAAAGGTTATTGATGAAACGAAACAAAAATATTTGATAAAATACTTTTCCTATAGTAAACAAAAAAAATATATATATCAATTAAGGTGGAAAAATTCGCTATATCTCCTATCTTACTTATTGTTTTTCTTGTACCCATTTCTTGATATGAAAACCATAGGGACAGTTGCGAGGATATACGAGAATATACGAGGAAGAATATATCACACAATCAGCAGTGAACCTTAAGAATAAATGCAGTAGTAAAAACTCCGTATATGTACTCGCCATTACTCCCCTTGGACGTAAAACGTTGAAATAAAACTCAAACTTCACTTGTTACCTGCATTTTTTTCTTTTTTGATTAAGCAAGTAACGGAAAATTCATCAAGGGCTTGCCTTAGGTTGTCTTTTATTCAAACTTCGTAAGGGAAAAATCGGCTACAACTCCAATTGCGCGAAAGCAAAACCGCGTATATTAGGTGCCCTACAAGCGGAGAATCGCATGTTTACGCAAAATTAGTTTTTAACATTTTTTGTCATTGCTCTCTTTTTGGCCTGTTTTTTGAATAATACCATGCATGGTGTATATTTTCGAGAGTGACGTGATAGGAAGGCTGATGGTAAGAGAGGTGATGCTGTGGTATTAATAGTGGTCGACTGTTTTATTTATTGACTGAAAGTAAATCATGCGTTGGTTTAATTTAATTTGAATGCTGCCTAAGCTTTTCATCAATCTCACGCTCTACACGACTGTAATTAAAAACCATTTGTTGCTTTACAATTTTCTATAGTTTCGTACGCAATTTTTTATGTTTGCGAGTATTTAATATGTGCTTCTTCATTTTCTATTAGTTTGTAGCTTATTTCAACATTAGTACGTATAAGTCTTTGTCCATTTTACGGAGTACATATTTAACATATCTCTATTATTTTTTCGGTCGATTTATAATGCAAAATAACAAAAGCATTTTTCTTGTTTTGTTCGATTGAATGATAGCTTCAAATAGTTTTCATTAAATATTCATCTAGTTACTTAATGATTTTATCAGTTGAGTTTTACTTAGGGTAACCAAATAATTTATTTACTATCTCTAGCTATGCCGTTAATGGTAGAAATCATAGCGAAATGTTTACCGTATATACGGCAGCTAAGACAGAATTAGTCAGACAGTTTAGCTCTTGGTTGGCTTGATTATATATTGTAATAATTAAAATTTTGTAATTTCTTAAAACAGACAAGACTTTCATTAATATTTAATTATTTTTATCTTATTTCATGCGTTATTAGATGTATTCAAAGGGAAAACAAAACAAGTAATTTAAAAACTAACAACGAAATTAGTAACTGCTTCACCGCCAGATAACACACAAACAAGACCGTGTACAGTAAAGCATATAAACAATATTTCATATATATAACGTACCATTAATATACTAAAAATTATAAAAATTTCAAAGAAGGAAGAAAAAATGAGCAGCAGTATATAAAAAGCAACGCACATAAACAAACAAAGAGAATAAACGTATTCTTTATGGTTATTATTTTCAAGCTAAATGTGTATAGTAAGGGGTAATAAAAATTTTTCATTTGTGCAAACGTTTTTCCGCATTAAGGATATGCTAATACCATCTTTATGTTTGCTACATGTGAAAGGATTATCTATTACTGCTTAGTGCATCCGATGGATGTCAAGTCCAGTTAGTACAGATAGATGACGCGCTTGACGAAAAAAAAAACTATTTACGGATATACGAACTGGAAAAATGAGTTTGCTTCATGGCATGCTTCCGGCCGTCAGCAGCTAAAGCAACCCAGGATGTGATCTTCAGCTCGGTCAAAGAACATCTATCGATTGCCGTAAATTCTTCAGACCATTTATTTAGTCCAACGCACTCATACTTATTAGATCAGCAGCTCTACAAAAATGAAAATGTGCAAAAATGGCTCGATGACTATTTCACCTCGGAGCTACGAGCACGGAAATCCGGACGCTACCCTTTAAGAAAGAAAAGGTTATAGGTAACAATTGTGAATATTTCGATTATTAAGCTCTATAACGAAAATATTTAAATAAATTTGAATTTTATCAAAAACTAGATAGAGTTCATATTTGTATACCTATTAATAATTTTCTATAGTGAAGCATCATACAATAAGGAATAAAAAAGAATTAAAAGTTTTTATATTTCCAAAAGACTTCCCATAAATCGCCTATAAAATCAGTTAAAGTCAACCAGACAAAAAAGCCAGCCATGTATTTCAATAGAGAATGGTATCGTAACAGTACATTTGGAATTTGAAGTCAAATGGTTTCGAATTGCAGTAAGTCGAAAATACGGCGATAGGGTACGAAAAATATATTATTTCGAGAAAAATGCGTCGAAAAATTGAAGCATTGATAGTTTTAAGCTGGCATATAAAAACTTTTTGAATATAATTTTAAATATTTGGGGAAACATTTAAGAGGATAAAAAAGAAGGAGAGATTTACGTCACTCGAGAAATACCCGTTACATTAATATAAACGTTCAAACAAGTTTGAAACAAGTTAAATCAGGAGAGAAGACGCTTCGTCTTTTCCATTTTTTTATTTGAATTTGAGAGGAATGCAATTGAAAAATCCTGATTGTTGTCAATGATGAGAAAAGGACAGATTATGTCAACCTAAGTTGTAGAAAATTATAAATGAGGGTTTGCCAAATTTTATTACGCGTCTTTATGGCTCTAGGTTCACATTCGGTGCCTGAAAAAGTCGGAGAAGCCTAGTGTATCATAAGCTTCGCAAATGGGAAACGTTGCCTACAGCAATTGATGACTTCGGTACAAGATCCCCAAACGAAAATTTCCAACTACTACGTTTAGAGCAGCAACTCGCCCTGGCGTTTTGACTCGTTCTTCTTATCATTTTTTTCGCTCGAGTTTCTATGATTTATCTAAGCGGCGACTCAAATCGATCTTTAAAAACTAAAGTTTTACTTTTGATGTCGAATTCATATCTCCCAGAAAAATGTCGAGAACTTTCAATGTTTTATTTGGAAACATTTTTTCGCAGGAAAGGCGTACTTTAATCAAAACATTCTCAAAATATTAAGTTAATATTGATATTGCTAAAGTAAATATAATCGTTTCATTCGATTTAAAAGCATTCACAAGACTCTCCTAAGCCCCGCTAAGGCGAAAAGCAGTTTCGAAATTTATAAGAATGGTAAAAGATTAATTTCGATACGTCTTGGTAGTCCCTTCAATCTGTCAGTTTGGTTAATTTTAAATTTTGCGCTCGTATTATTTCTAGAGCCTTTCTGAAAATATTTAACGCAAATTTTTTTCAGTTTTTTGTTGCTAATAAATTAGACCCTTTTCCAAATTTGCGCTAAAAAGTCAGCTCGCGTGTATGTACGAAATCTTAACGTTGTATTTATATTTTTATGAATTTGTATAATTGAATGAAAAATGGATGAATAGAAAGTGAGGATTAAATCGATTTAGAATCATGGATTAATCATATTGTGAACATATATATATATATATCTATACATGACGGAGTCACTGCAACGATTTTCTTGCCATTGCAAGCGTAATAACAAAAATATGCACTTGCATGTTTTCATTGACGGTTGTAACATAATAATATCAGCGGTCGTAACTAACGTTTCCAATGCAATCATTGCTTTATGAATTCGCGCAAAGCTCGCGCGCTTTTTTATGCACCTTTCGCATAAAAATCTAGACGTAAACAAGCATCTAAAAGAGTAACGAGAATAGACGACATGTCTGATAAGCAAACATAATATTGCTAAGTTACAAATAAAAATATCTTAAAGAAAAACTGCAAATCTAAAAATTTAAAGCAGTCTAACAATGTGCACACATACACATGTATGTTTGCGTGTGTATGGAGCATTATCTGTAAGTTAAGCAAATGTTTACGCAAACAAAGGGAAAATTTTCATTTTATGTACGGGCTCTAGCTGTGCCCTACTGAATAAATTGGCATAAATTACATCCTTCATGGTTTGTAACATTTAATGTCATTTAATTTTCTTTTAATTTATATCGCATTGGATTGGATCACAGAACACGTTTCGCACGATTAACTCGTTGCATTGTAACAGTTTTGTTTGATTCACTGTGCGCTTGATTATACTAGTTTATTAATACCCTTCGTGATGACTAAACAATTGCGCTGGATACTCTATAATTTGTATGCTTTCAGTCAGTCCGAGGTATTGAGTCAATCCATCGATCATATCCATTTCCCTGTTGGTTCCTGTTATGATTGTAAAGATTGTAAAGAAATGAAAATAAACAAAAACAGTATTCGGATTATTTTTGTCATCGCCAAACCCAGAATGACAAAAAATTATGGTCTCTTTGGACCAAGGCTTTTATAGTCTAGATCTATTGCTATTTATTTTAAAACTCTTTGTCTCTTTATTTCATTATTATAATCTAAGAATTTTGTCTAAAAGGACAGACTTGGTCTTTGTTTGTTTGTTATGGATTATGGCTTATTCCTATTTAGTTAGAGCAGAAATGTACAAACATTAGTTGAGAGTGTTATCTCGGATTTTTAATTTTTCCTCGATAAAATTTCTTTGTTAAGTTCAAAGAAATCGACAAATTCGGATCTAGTGTTCCCTAATAGTTTGAAACAAACCAACGCTAGTTTGCTCAACTTTTGAAAAAATATTTTCATGTTTCTAAGTCATCAAATACGAATTAAAATAGATACGATATACAGAAAATACGATCTTCTTCCTATTTTACAAGCAAATATACGTAGAGTATAAAAAACTCGATTCGATTCGAATCTTACGTAAGTTCATTTATGCTTCTACTTATCCTTTCATGATAATATAATACAGATTGAATAATTATCTCGTAAGCTCGCTTTTAACGAACATCTTACTTTACCATTTTTTGTTCAGGCAAAAGACTTTATTCACAGAATAAATATGGTAAAAGTAGAAAAAATGAAAGCAAGAATCTTTATTGGAATACAAAGGAACATTTAGCACTAAGTCGCGTTACAAACTTTATGCCAACTGAAATTCCTACACCACGCAAGTAGTTGACCAAATCTACATGAAATGATTGTTAAGCTGTTCGCTTCTGTTGTTATCCAAACAGTCACGTCATAATAATATTATGAATGACTTATATGTAGACTGTTGTATGATAGAACATTCTTTAGTATTTTGCCTAAAACACATATTTTCCTAGAACAATTGTTCAGCGAAAAAGTTGTCATTGTTTATACAAAATGTAATAATATTTTTATAGGCGTTCGTGAATGAAGAAAGGGTTTAAAAACTTTATGATACATGTGCTATTAAAAGTCCGCTGCCTATTATCCGAACTTAATCGAATGTTGTACCATAGTGTAAGTCAGTCCCACGGTTTATAGTTGCATTGATGACCTATCTCTGTTGTTTTTCATTATGTCTCTAAAATGATATCGTATTATGTTCCTATGGAGATACTCTCATAATATTTACATTAGAAATACATATATATATATATAAATATGTGTAAGAAAATGTATAAGTTATTTTTTGATGGGCCATCGCGGTGTGTCTTCCTGTTGCTTCTATGTCGCTTCTCCATGTCTCAATGTTTTCCACGTATTTTGATGATGTTGTTATAATAATATTTTGCCATTGACAAAATGTTGCAGTTTTATGTTTTCAAAATTACGCTTTAAGGAGCTTCGCCCGTTTCTTTGTAATGAAATAACGGTTGTAAAGCCAAGCAGAAAAAAGGAAGAGAAAAATATCAAATGGTAAATTACAAATTTGCTATAAAAATGTTAATGGAGCTCATAAACTGTTACGTTCACTGTTGATCCCTAAAACAGTTAAGTCGCACAGAGGCCAACTTTCATAATGCCTTTCTTATTTCAAAATTTTTTTTCTCTTTTTTTTTTTTTTAGGTTTATAGCCCATATTATATACGTATATAAAGAAGCAAAAAAAATATATACATAAATATATGTATATCTCTATATTTCAAATAATTCGTCCTTGCTTTAATATAAATGTATAAGTGTTACAAACGTTATCTTAATGTTATGATTAAATTTGTCGGTTTATATTTTTTATGAGAAATTGAAAGCTACGCTCATGTGCATGTGTATAAGTTAAGGCTCGATATTTTCAAAGAGAGTCTAATAAAAGAAAACAGGTTAAAGTTACTAAAGAAAACTCAACAATCATATATTAAAGGTATCAAGCGAATACTTTTCTATTAGTGCAGTTTGTTAAAGTTTTTTTTTTTTTGTTTAATCTTTCTTTCCTCTTTAGTTGAGTGCAAATTGAAAAATAGGTCAGAAATCTTTAACAGCCAATACCTCAAGACAATGCTGGAAACCAGGAAATTTTATGGGCATGTTCAAGGGCCGATTTGGATCACTTTGTGACAAATTTCATAGTCACAGTCTTTTATTTTCACGGATATGTTTGTTCATCTTTTCATCTAACTGCTGTTTTTTGCCTATAACGGAGCATACTAATCTTCAGCATTTTTTTATCCCTAATTTCCTGTATTAATAACGTACGGTAAATAACCTAATGCATAGAGACATGGATACAAATATATATATCGGTTTAAATTTCGAAATTGTTTAAGATCACAAAAGATTAGCAGATCTCTGACGTGTGTTTGCGAATACAGGCTAGACCGGACTTGGGAAGCCGCAGCTTGCAGTCGAAATTTTTTCATGGCAACAGCGTACGACACAAGGGCCAATATATGTGTTTAAATGCATATTTACATTTTCCGTCAGTGAATACGAAAGACTTATAGGACGCATAGTTAGTCTAGCAGGCAGTTAATCTAATATTTATATATCTAAATTCAAGCCGGACAGCAAATTGTGGCTCTATGTGAACGTAATTTTGAATTTTTAAAATGTTTAAGTGTCGGATAGTGAAATTTGACCTAGATAAAAAAGAATGGGAAGCTTTCATTGGTTCTAAAACTTTGGATAAGAAAATAGAAACATTGATGGATTAAATACTGCGCCTTACACCGAATTCTTTCTTAATATTCGCTGATTGTAACATAACACAATAAATGTGTCTGCAATTATTTATAATAACGGATAGGTAATGTAACAGGCTTAACTAATCTTCCATGCTAGATAGATACATAAAATCTTAAACTACTATAACGACGTTATTTTAAACTTAACCGAAAAAAATTAAATTAAAAAGCAAAACCTCAAGAGTAAGTTTAATGGTATAGGTAAAATTTGTAATGCATAATAATAACGTTAATTAATAAATAAATAGTCACGAAACTTATGGCCAGCGTTTACTTCCTTTCAGATGTATGCCGGTTACCACTTTCAAGCGTTTGAAAAATTTCCATACTTTTGCTAATAAAAATAAAGAAAGCTTGAAAATACGGCAAACGAAAGCCAAACGCTACAAAAATTTGAATTTAATTTATTGGCCGGATATTTTCTTTTTTTTTTTTTATATATAATACAATATTAAGACTTCTTTTAGGAAGGGGATTTATGCCCGTAAATAGGTTTTGATACTGATTTTTAGAGGTAGGTTCTCGGCAAAAGAGAAGTTTAAGTCTTAATCGCATGATTAGCCGAGTAGGTAAGAATCCCAGCATGTTAATGCTCACGAGTTCACATCACGAGACCCGCAGATTTTTTCTTTGGTCGTAGCTATAATGAGTTCAATTGGTAAAGGCATTGCAATTACAGATTGGGCGCATATCCACTAAGGTGCGGCCCGCTTCTTATCTTTTTCTCTGTATAAAAGTAATGCCTTTGTTACTTCGTTACTTACTTAAAATTCAAACATGGCATTTCAAATAACAAAAACAAAAAAAAATTGACGCTAGTCTGCACCTCACCGAGTGGAATTATAACAATCGATAATTTCATATTTCTTCCAAAAAAAGTATCGAATATATATTACTGTGACCAGGAATTAATTTGTATTTCTTTTAATTAAACGTCGTGGGTCTAATTAAATCATGAAATTTTTAACTGTACCGTCTTTGTTATCTAAGTAGACTTTCATGTCAATAATTCAATTATTGCAGTGTTTTTGCACTCTTTTTTATTTTCATAATGTCTCCGATTTTTTAATAATCAAAACGTCATGAAACGTATCATTGCGGCAGATGAGATGAGACCAATATCGTGCAAAAGGCAAATAAAGATTGCGCCAAAGTCGCTCAAAAGTCGAAGTGCCGTTGATAGTTTTTTTCAATTATCGCAGTGTTATGTATTATGAATTGCTTACGCTAGACCAAACTGTTAACAAGTTAGTGCTATAAAAGCGATGAAATTTATTTGGAAGAAGGAGGAATAAGGACTTTTCAGTTTATGAATGAGTTCACCATATTTTGTGATCACAGTCGTACATAATAAAGAAAATGAAAGCAAAATACTAATTAAAATCTTACTATTATTATGTTGGCGATTTGAAAATAGAAGAAAGTTCCCATGTATGTATACATGTATACTTACACATTGGGATTTAAAAAATCTGTATTTGATTTAGAGGGCTTCCTATCTGTACGTATAGTATATGAATCGTTGAATTTAACATTCATATACTACTGTGCTCTCTAGCTTCAATCATTTGATTTTATAACATATATGCTATAGGGGTCCGAAAAGTATACATTTGCCATTGTTTGATTGTCCCAAAATTCTTTAAACGTTAAACTTGGATATTTTTTTTATCATAAATTGATATTAAAAATCATTCAAATCCGCTCGTAGCTTCGTACCCAATGTGTACTTCCATTTTTTGTTGCCCTATATACATAGGCAACGATTATTGGTTGTAATTCCACCACGTATTTATTAATAAAGCCTGTCAGCAACTATTTATATGGATAAAATGTTTATAAAAGGACGAAATTATTATTTTTCATATATTTTCATGGGAGAAAGCTATAATAACTGCATCACGTTCTCTAATGACTTCTTTGAGAACACTAAATAATTTAATTTAGAAGAGTGATTGATTGATTTGTGTTCGCTTAGTAGTTCTAAATATGCGTTTTTAACCCTATGAGAACTCACAAAAACTATGTCGACTATATTCACTGTTCTGTTATTCTGCCAATGACATGCTTAGAAAGCAAACTTGCATGCACTTGTTTTGATGCGCTTGTACACTTATGTATTAAAATTTTGCACATGTACAACCTACGTATACATATACAGACACACAAGTTTGCAGCTTCGTTGTACGTTTTAGTTATAAAAAATTTTCTCCTTTTTCCTTTAGGTTTACACGTCTAATCATAACAACAACGACAACAAACTCACTGTATACACAGAAACCGCTATCCCACACAAACATACACGATGACGTTTCGGTTTCATATAGTTACTAAACGATGTGTTTGCCGACGGAATGTAAGTCCTTTTTTATGGTTGATGGGTGTGTGCTTCGTTAATATATATTTATATTTCTATGTGTTTGTTTATGTGTGCGACATAGGATAGTGTAGGTCGGTTTAGTTCGGTGCTCAGTTCGGGCGTTTAGTTAGTGTACGCCTTTTACTAAAATGTAATTTTAGATTTGGTAGCTTTGTAAGGGTTTAGCGTTGAAAGTTGGTTTTCATTTGAGTTTACATCTCTCTATGTTTTCATGCATATTTGCCTTAGTATGCGGGGTGCGCACAGTAGGTTTCAGTGTCCTACATTTGTATAAACGATATGCGATAGTTTGATTGGCTTTTTATGTTTGTACACACTCTCGCATTTCAACGCATATGTGTATTTGTGCATAAATTCAGTTGGTTGAAATATACAATTGCTTTTCCATGGTCGGTAATCAACCAATCAAAACGTTGCAATACGATGTAAGTTCTATGCGTAAAGCTTTTTTTAGTAGTTGTTACATATTAGAGCAATTATATTGTATTATAGAAAATCTTTTTCTTTCTCTTATTGTATTCTATTAGAAAAACACTTTTTTTTTTTTTATTAAAATTTTAGAAAACGATAATGCAAATGAATATTAGTAAGCGCTTTCAATAATAGACTTTTTTTATATCCATCACCAAAAGCGGTTGGGGGTATATTCACTTTGTCAAAACGATTGCAGGAAGGAAGCTTTAGAGACCACACAAAGTATACATATTCTCGATCAGCATTAAATTCTAAATCCATCTAAGCATATCGGTCTGTTCGTCTATGGAATGTCTTGTAAACCATCTTCTGGCCCCAAAAATGAAATTACCGGCTTCAAATTTAGCAGAAACTTTACAAGTTCTTGTACGTAGGTTGGTGATGAAGATGGATCAAATAAGTCGAAGGACATACCTACAGTACCACGCAAACTAAGAACACCTTCATTTTTATAGGCGAATAAAAAACCGGTTTTGGGCCATTACTCACAAACTACAAGGAATAAATTTACAAGAATTTAAGCGTATTTTCTATGGGCGGTGCTGTAGTGACCTTACAGAAACACTAAAAATTTACTACGTCTGCCCAATGTTATAGTATGCCCTGATTTCATTTTTGATCCTATACCTCTATAATGCACAGAAGCAAGCTTCAAAAATCCCAAAAAGTATATAAGTTCTTAGCCAATTTCAAATTCGGAATGCAAATGCTGTCCATCTGTTTGCCTGTCCATCTGTCCATTCTCAGAACTGTGTGATATCTACGGTGAACATACTCGCATTTGCCAAACTGAAGACATCGCCTCAACAGTTGCTTAACCTCGCTCATAAACTAGAACAAATGCACGATATAAGTTCCCACAAAGTTATTCTACAAAAATAGAATAATGGTGATGGATATAACAAAAGGAAATTCGGTCACAACTAAATACAATTTCCATACTTTATATCTCATTCCTTTCTTTAAGACGCTTAAGAAAACCCTTAAACTAAACATAGTTAAGATCGCCTATCTAAACAAACAACTCCAATTTTCGTTTACCTATTTTCTTTTAAAATTAAAAAATTTTTTTTTTTTTTTTTAATATAACCATTACGTAAAAATATTTTATAAAACTTTTACATAATACAATAGAGCTACAGTACCGGAACCGCCCATAAAAGATATATATATAAATACAATCGATTCGTTCTTTTCTCATAACATAAATAGAACTGAAGGGAAGTTAGCGCACTGTACGTAGCCCACATTTTTGTCTTTACTAAAATGTGGGCTATCTTTACTCTTGGGTAACCACCTTTGCTAAGGTAATTGATAACTGAACACTGCAAAACCATTAGAAAAACTAAGCAAAAATAGAAATACAAGCATAAATTAAATAAGAAATTATACAGAAATGTTATAAAAAAAAAATTTTTCTTTTATTTATCATATAATGCACGTGTAGTGTTGGCGAAATATAAAGTGTGCAATATATAAAGTGTGTATAAAAAATTGTTAAGAAATATGACATGTGAAGTTTTTTGATATGCCTTAAAGGACGCAAAAACCTATCAGAAAAACCTAACTTCATTTTTGAAGTTTTTGGCTAATTTCGAGGTGATGGACCCTATACAGGGTAATGAAGTTAGGTTTTTCTGATAGGTTTTAGCATTTTTTACGACATATCAAAAATCTGTAGTCTAAAAATGGTTATAACATGATTTTAACATTGCATTCGTTCAGTATTTGTAACGTACCATGAGATTTACTAGCAATAACTAAGCATTTCTTGTTTTGCTTTCGTAATTAACCACTTAGTATGTTTTTATATGTGCACATTCGCTAAGATTATTTAATTTTATTAGATATTTTACTTTATTGTTATTCATTTCGCAATAAATTGTAACTTAGCAAAGACGTTTGGCACGAACGAAGACACGAACCATAAAATAAGGTTATCTTGGGGGGCTATCTTCACTTCAGTGAAATAGACCTTAAAATTTCTACAATATTACAAAGTGGTGTAGATACATTTATCCTTCCAGTTTCTTGAGTATGTGCGTAAAACTTCTTCCCTGTAACTTCATATCAATGGACTTTGAAAAGGTAATTAGTGATACAACAAAAAAAATTTTTTTTTAAAAAAAAAAAACTTTTTTTTTTTTTTTTTTGTATAGGTTTCCAATGATGGATTGTACTGCCCCTCAAACAGTAATTAGAAGCTTGATCCAAATGTTTATTAAAGCCGCATAAAATTTCAGTGCGGAAATTGGGCTGAACTGTCTATTGATCCATTTTCATTTCAGCAGAATTTTTTCAACTTTCTACTCTTTCTATCTTAATATAATGGATAGTTGATCTTAAGATGATCTTCGTAAGCTACACTACAGGGTACAGGCTACATTAAATTTGTGAGGATGTATGTAACATCTAGAAAGATTTAAGACGAACGCAACCTTTATTATCCAATCTCAACTTATCTGTCCGTCTGTCTGCCCGTCTGATATCTGTAAATTGTGTTCAACCTAGAAGTCGCAACATTTCAGATACCTTGACGCAATTCGGTACAATAACATGTTTTGACACAAGGAGAAATCCTATAGACAACGTACCACTTTTCGACCACTTCCCGTAGAACGTTTTGATTTAAAAAGTCATACAATCGTATAAATTGAAATTCTTAAAATTCCTCAACGAAAATCGCTGAGTAATAACATTTTTCCATTCCAAATTGATGTAAAACATTGCAATTGGACGGGGAAATTTTTTGGAACACATCCCATATAGTCAATTCCTATGCAAACTTGATCTTCCAATAATAAAAATTTAGTTTACTTTTCAATAATTTATGGTTAATATATGTTCGTAATAGTAAATTGATGTAAAAATTAATCTTACCGAATTCGGATCCCATAAGCCTAATTTTTGGATCCCTCCGCCCGTAAAGGTTGCCATGAAAGGAATTCTTTATACAGCCAAAATATGGAATTTTTAACATTTTATGATGACAATTGATCGATATGAGTAATTTAATATAAAACATCACTGCATCAGACCTGGATCAAGTGTGTCTAGCAAATAAACCCTTGCATCCCGAAGAATAATATAAAAATTAACTAGGAACATATTTGAACGACTATTGTTTATTTTTTGGGCCGCTATGGATAGCAAGATTTTACCTCTGGCGACAAAATGCAATTTGTAACTTTTTAATACGACAAAAAAGCGATAACGAATAAAAACTTTGAAAAGAAAATTAAATATGCTAAATTTGGACAAAGTCAGTTGATACTTTGGATGACCTCCAGTCAATTGATATTTTGGATAACCTGGATAATATAACTGTTTTCACGAAAAGTGTGCGCTATTACCTCAAAACAAAGTCTAATTTTCGGTATGTTATCACGACAACGAATGAAGAATTATATGAGACGAAGGGTGCAGGATATTTACTTGTCTTGATCTCGTTGGTAATGTAACTTCATTAAATACATATAAGTAAGTCGCGAAGTCCTGGTAATATGTATACATTCATGATTGACGTCTTTTGATGATTCTTTTCCATCATAGAGATAGTCGTGTAATACCGCACAAAAGAAAAACAAATGATTAAAAGTTTTTTTATATATGGAGTATTCAGAAAATGTTATATGTGGTTAACCGATATAGGAAAAAGTTCTATATAGTTTAAATTTTATAACGAGTCTTATATATCGAACTTTCCATCAATATTGAAAATCTCGAAGGCGTTAATTAGTTTAATTTTTCCCAACAGGTTTTTTCATTTCGGCTGACATCACATGTTTGGAAGCATAAAATATGCTACAGTCTACTAATTACTGCTCGCTGTCAATATCTTGCATAAATGCCAGCCTTTTGTATGCCCTTAATTGAAGAGGAATATAATCCTTTGCTTGACTGTGGGTTTAGCATCGCTTGCTTTATACGTCGCGCTAAGTAACTCCAACTGAATTAAGCTAGAAGTAAATATATCATTTTGTATATTTACCACAACCCTGGTTGAAAATATATTTTCATGCTCGTCCAGAAGCACGGGAATGTATATATAGTTCAGCGCAGCAAACGTAAAAATTGAAATATAATGTCGCAACGTACCATATATATTTTAAGTGAATAGACGTAATTGACGCATAAATGCTGCTACCATTGACAAAAAACCAATACTAATAAAAGCTTTCGATCCCAAGTTTATCGCAAATGCTTACCGGCGCTGTTTGAAAGTTTATTGTTATCACAATAGTCGGTAGCCTATTTAGCTCGCCCGACAAAAAAAAATATTGAAAAAAAAAAAAACTAAAAAATACGTTATAGTTTTTACATATTGCCCTAAGGTGTACAACTTATATTTGTTAATTTGCTTACAAGTAATTAGTTTTTCTTGTTTTGATGCAAATATATGTAAAGAGCCAATATAGAATTTTTTCTTTTAAGTTAATTTTAACGAGTATACTTTATTTGGCAACCGATGATGCCCCGTCATGTGAACACTGATTGAAAGAAAAAAACGAGTAACCTTCAATTATTTTACTTTCACACACACAATATCGTGTTTATGTATATGCTTTTCCTATATCATATTATTAGTGTTTAGGGACGATCATTAAATAAATCGATTCGAACATGGAACTACGCGCTGCTTTTCATAGTACACTAAGACTACATGCCGATTGTAATAACTAAGAGAAAAAAATCTACTGACAACTTTAATACGAAATTTTTAATTGGTTACTTTCTCATGCTTTTCTGTTTCATTGAATTACATATGATTAATGTGTATGTGTATGTATTATATATGCATATATAATTCACTATTCAAGTTAAATTGCGTGGCTCTATCAAAGATCAGAAATTTTCTAGATTGGTAGTACTGTGATGGATGTCTGGATATCTGGGAAGTATTGCGTCCCAAATTTTACGGCCCGAGCGACCAATCGACCGCATGTCGTGCGAAACATGAGCCAAGACCAAAAAGCCCCACCAAAGTCTCTCAAAAACCAAGGTGATGTTGACAGTTTTCTTCGATTATCGAGGTACTGCGGAATGTTTGCTATTCGCGTAGCGCGATGACTTTGTCTTACATTTTGGACGCAGCATATATATATATACATAAGATATGTTGACGTAATCTTGTATGTTTGGAGTCCCGACGTAGACGTTAAAGATCAATCTAAAGACACGAAGCTTCTTTCACAATCTTTTTTTCAAATTAGTTACAGATATTAGCGTAATCCGTTCTTAGGTGCAGTATTTAAAGAGATTTTCTCAGTGGTTTTCTTTTTTTTTTTTGCTAATCTGTCTATATTTTTCTCTCTTTATACTAATTTACGTACATTATTTTGCACGTACTTTATGTGTGTGGGTTATGTTACATTCCAAACTACATCGGTATGTATGCATATGAAAAACATCATTGTGCACGTTACATTACGGTTGCGCAATAAAATGTTTGCGGTTACAAAGCATCTTACGTTTGCAATGTTGTCGTTATTAAAAAAAATGTGTTATTTTTGATTTACGAAGTGTTTGACTCAATAAAAACCGAACTCAAGAGAATAATGGGCATTCAAAAAAAGATTCAGCCTTTTCTTTCCAGTGGCTCTCGCATGGGTGTCGTATATACTGATTTTAGTAAAGCGTTTGACTTAATTTAAGTATAACTTATTGATCTTCAAAGTCCAGGCCTCTGACTTCACTTCATAATCATTGAAATGGATAAGCTCTTATCCTTATAACAGATCATTCAGAATTCTGTTTAACTTCTTCAACTAGGGCAGCCAGTTAGAACCCCTTTTATTTAATCTATACATTAGTGACCTCCCCTTCGTGCTTAAATCCAGCCATATCGTAAGCTGACGATGTTAAAATGTTCTCTTTCTTCTGCTTGGAATCGCAATCGTATCAGCTTCAAATTGACCTAAACAATTTGGTTACATGGTACTCGCTAAATTTTATGAGATTAAATCTAAAACAAATGCAAGAAGCTTTCTTTCTTAAGAAAGAAGTCATTCTGTACTGAGTATTTCCGCTTAGAGTTGTTTGCAGAAACCTAAATAAAGTCTATCACTTAACAAAACAACTTTGCTTAATACGCGCGATTTGCCTATGTCGTATTTAAAATAACTTTTATTTTTATTATCTCATTATAAATCAAAAGTTAACAGGTGTTGTTCACTGTTATCGGTTGCCAAACTTCTGCATGTTTACGATGGCTTAGGGGTTCAATTACAATTCGGTTCTGCACAGGTTGTGGGTGTGCTTCCCTGCTTGTGTACATGCCTTTTTTTTTTTTCTTTACTTCTCATATACTTAATATTAATTATTATAGAATTTACTTCTAAGGCTCCATTGAATTCGACTGTTAAGTTATATAAATATGGTTTTTTTTAGTTTCTCTACTTACACGAATGTCCAACATTAATATTTTTATGAAAGATTTGGTAAATCTAACATACCCTCTGCCCCGGATAAAATACATGTATACGAATACAGAAGTTTGTATTGTAAAACATCGCATGTTTTATTGCAAACTGCGATCCTCGCAGTAATTTTTTACTCTCCAGCAAGCGTTTGCTATTTGCTTTCTTGTTGCTTATGCTCTCAATATATCCGATATAGACTATCTATATGAAGTTACTAACAATGTTTTTTATTATATAACTTTTGGCGAAATACGAGAAGTTTGTGGATCTTTAAACAATTGCGATAAAATGGTGAAACTTAGAACTTTTCAAACTGTCTGATTCTTGGGTTGATACGATAAGGTAGATAGAAAGACATGAACCCGGCAGTTGTCAGCAGTTTATTAAACAGTTCGATTAAGGAATATAAAGCATTTACTAATAGCCCTCATTCAAGTACGTAGTTTCTCCACGACTTTGCCATTTCATCTGTTAACTCATATTTGTTGTGCTCAATTTTCTTGAGTTTCAGATTTCATATATTTTTATTTTTGTCGCGTTGATCTATGACCGTTTTTCCTGAAATTTAATTATATTACAGTAGACTGACTAGCGCCCTTACCGATGAAAATCATATACGCGGCTTGAACGCAAAACCGCTAGAAATCCTTTTGTTTCGCTTCATTGTTTTTTAACACATTCCGAAATCATACGCTCTTCGCAATTTTTTACTTTATAAATATTTATATAAACTAATATTGCGACCTGACCAAACGAAACATAACCACGTCATTATTCAGTTATTGTAACATTGCATGATTATCAGGAGTTCCCTTTAAATGCCTATAATTACCATATTTCACAGGTGGTCTACTTTTCGAAATAATGATGATATTGTAGTGTGATCGCATACCGTCGTATGCATCCACTTCAACTGCCTGGATATTGCATTACGAAATGCAATACGATGCCAGGCGCCCTAAATAAAACAATCACTATTTGTTTACGTTAGCATAATTTAGTGTAATACTTTCTGTATTTATACAAATAGCCAAGTAAGATTTGAATAAAATCAGTTGTTATCAAACAATTCAATCAAGCGTTTAATTCGCTGAAAATACAAGGCGTTAAATCCGCCCAAGTTCAAGGTTAGGGAACGTCTCTTGCCGAGCTTCATTGGCACTAAATGAGACGGTTAGACTTGGCGCACAGAAGCCGAGCAGCATAGGGCTAAACTGCGGTACACCAAATAATAAACCAAAGCATTATCCATACTATATAAAACATCAATACCGCACAAATAACTTTTTCTATTACAATATATTGCTATTTCTACCAAAGGGGATCAGTGTGATCCTCTATTTTCGTCGACTTTTCACAGTCATAAAAATGAAACAAAGAAATTCGAATTTTTCTCTTGTGTTCACAATCAAAAAGTGTGCGTCACGAAAATCGTCGAATTTTGCAGTCATCTATTGAGACTTAGCGCGTTCCAAATTATTGGTGGATATATAAGTTTCATTTCAAATTGCCAAAGTAGTTCATTTCATCACTCTATCTCAATTTTTTTTTAATCACCCACTTTCTTTGCCGGCAATTATATCTTTGTTTGCGCTTTTGTATTATCGTTTAAATAGTCCGCATAAACGAATTATTGAAAAACGCCGATTGCGCAACGTTCCTACGAATTTGGATCTTCTATGATATATTTTTGGAACGTGTGCGATGTGGGGATTGCCTTGAATGAAAAACTTTTATCTAAAATGGCTACTAATCGAGATGTTTATCTCCTTACGCCCCTTTGCATATACCTTTGAACGGATTAAGAAAGTTCAATAGTCGGATATAAGGTTGAGTTAACTCTTATTTGCTTCGCAAAGTTGTCCTCGTTTAATGCACTTTTATTAGCTGTTATTATGTTGCGAAGGAATAGATCGCATGATATGTGGCTTCCAAGTAGGTGAAGACTTAATATGCCTGATATTTAAGTAAAATCGAAGTATTTATCTATCTATCTATCTTTTAATTAAACACATAAACACGCACACGCATACAGGCACGTTTTTTTATTAGTCAAAAGCACTTTTCTTAAAAACAAAAAAAAAAGAAGAAATTTTAAGGTATGTATTTTATATTCATAATTGATTTTTTTATTGCTATGTTAAATTAAATTTTTTTAAGAAATTTCTCTTACATTCAACGTAGTTACACAACGTTGCTACTTTGTCTCTTCGTTAAATATTAACCTTTTTTTGACATGTGCAGATGCGTATAAATTTTGCCTCCAACACTGAGCAACGAAGGTGTACTAATTTTGTCCTTGTTTCTGTTTCAATTAAGTATTTGCATTAAGTGCAAAGGAGGATTTTTAATTGGTACTTTAGATCTTGCTTGGGAGTCAGTTGCATGCCCCTATAATAGAATCAGAAATGTATGTTCCCATCTTAATTAGTTGAAAATACCAATAATTGCTACATTCTATGAACTCTACGATATGTAAATCAATGAATATCTATCTAGTAGACGTTTAAGCAAATAACCGAAATAGCACACAGCAAATCAAAATTCATATTATGCAGGACCTTGAACAATTCAGGATGCCTATGGTTCGTATAAAATCAAAAACGTGATTTTCACTGTTATTATGAATTATATCATACATGATACACGCGAGAACCTAAGAAATCTTAATTTTTCCTTTGGCACAACTTGTGCTCTTATCTTTGAACTTCTTTCTGATGAAGAAGTTCAAACCGCAAATGTTTCCCACATAATGAAAAAATTAGTAAAACAACCAGTGACTAAGAAAATGCATTACAAGGAAAAAATGAAAATGAAAGAAAGAGAAAATCACCTGAATTAAACGAACTTTGAATGCTCACCGCGTAGCATAACTATATATATTTAGTCATTGTCCGTTTCGAACATAATGCCTCATTGAAATTATCAAAATTAATACGTATAAGAATTCGCAAGTTATTGAATAAAATTTTATGATATAATTGCTGAAATATCTTAAATACTTTTACGAGAGATTCGTAATATTTTCTCGAACAAATTATTGTGGTCTAAATGAAATTAGAACTTGAAGAGAATATACAATTTGGGTGAACGTTTCAATGTACATTCCATACTACCCGCCTGAGTGGCCGAGTAGAGTCTCGATTAGCAACTCAATGGTCGTGGGTTCGAATCTCAAGTGCGGTAGAGTTAGAGTTAGCCTTAGATGCTAGTGCTTTAAGACTTTAGTCCTAGAATTTATTCTCTGGCTAAATTTATAATAGTAATAATAATAATACATTCCAGACTGTTGCGAATGAAATGATAAAATTGATAAGTTTCCCTTTTTTCGGTATTGAGCATAATAACGAAGAAATTTACACGACATGCACAACACTAACGAACGCTTACACTAAATCTTTGAGGAAGAAGACAAATTTTTTAAATAAAATGAAATTTTGTATACATCATATTAACGCGCGCACATGTATATAATAAGCATTACATATAAGTGTAACAAGCAACGATGCTTAGAGACCGGGTACACAGCTAGTATGTCGTAAATATTCTTTTTTTGTTCTCCCTAAAGTAGTGTGTATGTATTCACGAAACATGTTACTTTCATTTGAGCTGTAACGGAATGGGAGCTTCGCAGAAGAAGAAAGCCGTACATACACTTTACTTGAGAAAATTAACCACGGCAACCACTGCCTCAAACGAACGAAACTAAAGAAGTCGCTAATGCAACATCCATTCATACTAAGGACAGTTTATTTTATGTGGGAACAGTTTTGTATGCCTTTTTTACTTTTATGAACGGTTTATAACTAGTTATGTGCATGCAAATGCTTAAGTACCGAAAGCGAAAAAAAACAAAAAATCGATCAAAATTTTTAACTTACGCATAATAAACTTAGGAAATATTAAAAGCGTTTTATAAAGAAAATACTTCGAAGAATATTCGATAAAACTTTAATTTCGAATTACGTGAGAAACGCAATAGTTGCACCTTTATGTTATTAGGCAGCTTTTCTTTGCGCCCTTAACCAGGTCAAAAACTAATTTCAAAATGTGCGCTTACTATGCAGAAATACGTTCTACTGAGTCTATAAGTACATATATATCGTATATTATTTTCAATACATATATTTTATATTAATATATTTCAATTGTTATATTATAGGCTTGCGACGGTTCAGCGTGTGTTAAATTTTCACATATTTGCTTTCTGTTATTAAGTAGGAAAAAAGTTTGTTCAACATACCAGAAAACCTATTATGTCACACTTTTATTTGACTGTAAGATTGCAATTCTAAATTTTATTAACGACGTACAGAGGGCTGACGTGCGTTCCGGCGGATGCAAGTCCCATATTGGCTTTAGATCTAAAATGCTCTCCTTCCTTGAAAAAAATATCTAAGAAAAAAGCTTTAAGGTAAATATGTATGTACATTGTTGACAAGCATCTAATTAGGCGCATCCGTTTGTCCGCTGTCTATCTGTCTATTTTACACATTCTTCCGGTCGCAAAAATAAAGCTATCCACTTCAAATTTGGCGAACATGCTTAAACTTCTTACACCTAGGTTAATATTCAGTAAGGGCCAAATAAGGGCCAAAAGACACGCCTACACTAAAACGTAACCTGAAATCATCCAACAGTGTAAAAGTTACAATTATATATCTGCTTCAAAACTCCTTTTGAAAACAAACGGGGTTGGAAAAAATAGGCTTTTCGATGAGCCAATCAAGTCCAAATCAGTAATATCTTGAAAATAACCATAATGAGAATATGAATAAAATAATGTTGAGATGTAATGCCACCGTAAATTTTTTTAAATATCCATTTTTTGTGAAAATTTGTTCGAAAATTTGATTTTACGAAAATAATTTCATAGCAGTACACGAGCATTTGACAGGCAATTGCGTTTGCTCGAATTTTCGATTTTTAAAAACACGCACACAATATAATTCAATTCAAACGGTTCTCATTTTTTTCTCGATCGAAATTTTTTACACAATTTACACCGAAACAACTATCTCTAAAGAATGGCGTAATTCTCCTCAGTGGCCGAAGGCAAACAATCTCGATTACCAACAAATAGTCGTGGGTTCGAATCTCAAGTGCGGTAGAGTTTTTATTAAAGCCGGTAACCTAAGAGGCTAGTCGTTTTAGAATTTATTTCTCTGGCTAAAGTAATAATAATAGTAATAAAACAATAATAATATAAGCTTTTATTTTTAATACGTATATGTTCTATTAGTTTTTTCAAATTTGAGTTTTTCTCTTCTCTTTCTCTTACTTTTAATACTTCATTTGGTTAAGATTGCCCAATTGTGTAGTGGTTACCATGTCCCGATACTTACCTTGAAGACCCTGCTTCGATACCTTGGGCGATAGATCGACCGCAAATTGTACTTTAGTACTTTCTCTGGGTTTTTGAAGAGAATAATAATAGTCTATATTAGCAAATAAAATAATCGGTATATTAATAAGTTGCTTGCATATATATTTATCAACGACATCTATTGGTGAAAATGATTAAGTAATGCGAGTAAGTGTCCAATGAAAACAACGGTTAAATTCGACGATTTTGAACTTTCCTCTACACAGCAGTTTTTCATTTAGCATTATTAAATTCTTCTTCAATGCATACAGACACTAATCCTGCCCGAAGCCAATCAAACAGTTTTAGAAGCTTATGGTTATGCTGCTTCATTTACTTTAGTTTCAACAGTTTAGAAGCAGTAATTTTGATATCACTGACAAAGAACGACCAGAAAAATTCGAAGATATCGAAGTGCAAGACTTTTATTGCACGAACCGCGAACTCAAACTTTTAAAGAACTTTCGAGCGGTTTAGCAGTTGATAAATCAACTATTTGTAGACGTATGCATTCGATGGGAAAGATGCAAAAGGAAAGAAAATTACTAAAAGGCGAATTGATTTACCTACAATGCCCTATCGAACCATTTCAATACTGTGGTTGCCACGCAAAAAATTAAAGTTTTCTGTGGCATGTTATATGTAAATGGCGACAAAAATCCCCACCGCGAAAAGTCATGGGCTAGTCCAGGAGAGACCCCGACATCGACACCGACATGACCGTAAAGTTTTGCTGTGCATGTGGTGGGATCAGTAAGGTGTAGGCGTATTATGAGCCGCTAAAATCAAATGAAACTACTACAGCAGATGTCTACTGAGGTCAATTGAACAAATTAAACGATGTATTGCAGCAATAGCGGTTAATAAGAGCAAAGTCACGCTTTTGCATGACAACGCTTGGACACAGGTTGCGAGAGTTGTTAAGGATATACTGATGTAGCTCGAATGCCGCAGTCGCACGCGGCGCACTTACCGTGCGTGCCTTCGAAGCGTAGAAGAAGTGTAAAAATGAGCCTTTTTCAAATGAAAAACTGATCAAGATAAATGCAAGCATCTCATATATATAACAATTACTTGACATTTCAAACATTTTTTTTTTTCTTTCTTTCTTTTTAATTAGGGTAATATAGATCCTATTGGCTTAAAAAGAGGATAATAGATTTATCTAAAAAATTATGTTCAATTTATTATAACAAAAAAACATGTCCATCTGTGACACATTTTAAAACTTTAAACGCGTTTTTCTGAAACGAGGATTTTTCAGAACCACCTACAAAATAATTCTAAGAATTTTCTTTTTTCATCCGGAATTTTTACAATATCCTTAAAACATCGTTCTCTAACAAGACATGTAACAAATTTTCGAGAAGTTCAAGCCGGCCAAAAATGTTGTATACTTAATGGGGATTTTGTAGCACGATTCTGCTCCTTATAAAGATAACGAAACAAAACGATGTTGGATAGACTATAATATTGGGTAGGTGAGGTAAATTTTTTCCATTTTTGTACAATGAATATGCCATCAAGTTCTTGTGCATTCGTTTGCTAAATTAATGAGCAAAAACCAACTTTTTATTTTTTTGGAAAACGGACGTGTTCCCCGTTTACGTGGTACTCTGGTCGTGTCTGTCGACCGATTTGACCTATTTGCCATGCCAAGCTGCGTGTAAAAACTTCCAATGTTTCCGCCAAATTACAAATTGATAGCTTTATATATGCGATCAGGACAAAGTTTACAAAAGACGAACAGACGAACAGGCGAACATGCTTAAATCGGTTTAGCATTTGATGCTACCGAAAACTTAATTCAATTTCTTTCCTTGCACTTTTTTAGCTTGGTGGTATGCTTTCAGATTACAATTGTTAAAAATTATTGTATTCTTCCATTATAAAATGGCACTTTTTTTTAGCTTTAGTATTTTTTCCAAACATGAAAATATCTCTACTTGGAAAGATCTTCTGCTACTTTACATATGGCACATATAATTCAATACATGTTTATATTGTGTCGAAAGAATAAATTTGTAATATTTTCCCAACAGCTATGCGATTCGAAATATCAATACGATGTCATTTCGTCGACAAAGGTGATAGGTCTTTGCGGTATAGTAAAAACATTTATAGTGTGTACAGCGAAACTGGTTTATCAAAATTATCAGCACGCACATCGTTCCTCTGCCATTCTTCCCCAAATTTCAATAATTTGAAGTTGTTTAAAAAACTGAGGAAGACACGGACGCATTTCATAACCATAAGAATCGTAACGCATTGAATTTAAATATCTCTTCTAAGTATATTAACATAGATATAAGCTTTGTAACCTGCAATTTGAGAAACTTTTCATTTACGTCTGGCATACTTAAAAGTACATGCATAAGAACTTACGATATTTTTTTCCACGAGTTTACCGTTCTTCTGTCATAATGTTCAGATACGCTTAACTAATTAAGATGCAAAATTTAAAGTCGACCAATAATAAGCTATTTTTATTCAACTCATATAAAGATGCTCGCAATAGCTAAATATTGACACCTTTTTGATAGAACATGTGTCAGGTATTAATATGAAATTCGGTTTAAGTTGTACCAGAGGTGATTAAAAGTTAGAAAGAAAGCCATGCTGACTTTTTTGCATAAGAGGTAACCGTTTGACATGATTGGCATACCAGATTCGTTCTGAGGCGACTTTCTTACTTTGCGTTTCTCTCAAACTATACTATCTATTGTCTATATGACAATGCCGTAAAAATATTAATGATTTCCTAATAGGATGAAAATACAAGCATTGTTGTTAAACTGAATATAATGCAATGCGTTATATAAGTGCTAAAAGTACTATTTTGTGTCAGTTAACCCGCGATACATCGATGGTTTCATTAACGCATATTCTTAGCCACTTTGAAAATTCGGGACCATTAAGTCGTTCCTCTTCTAAACACTCCTATCTTTTTAACCTTTAGATTAGATGATAGCAATTCGAAATTTGAAAACGAATTGAAAAAAAAAAAATTTTAATTTCTTCTGCAATTATCGATGCTTTTTCAAAATTAATTACAAAAGTACAATTGCAACGACTAACTTTGACGAGCTTCCTTTCAATGTTGCATTTCGACATATTCAGTCACATGTGCTATATGTTTGCTAAACTACGCGAACTACGAAACTTATGCAGGATCAGGATTATTTATCCTTAAATAATTAATCTTAGCAAATCGATCTTCTCTGATATTAACCAATCTGCTTTAATGCGTAAGTCATACCTCTGTCCAAGTAGTGAGTGCTCGAAATTCGGGTTTTTATATTTTTTTATGTCATTTTTTCAAGACAAAGCCCATGTTCCATGTAGTTCCTTTTATGCAGGTGCGGAAAACTGCATTAATTGTATTGTTTTTTGTCTTTTGCTTTACAGCAGGACGAACAAGAATGACAGAGTCTAACAATATGCTACCTTTTTTCATAAATTCATTACGCACGTATGCAAACGTAAATTCATTGTACATAGTTATTGTTGCGAAGTTATTGCAATAGCTTATTGAAAAAGGAAAATGAAATTAATATTTCTGAATTAATATGTTCCCATTCACGCTAGGAAAGCACTTGCTTTCACGTTTTAATGGATCTATACTAAACTATAAGACAGTAAATCTTGGCATGCAGCGTGTAACTCTTTTCTTAATATTATTTTCCTTTTTTCCTTATTATAAGTAATCTACAAACATCTAAGAATAGGCCGATGGGCAGATATGCTCATGTCGATCCACAGTTAGTCGAATTCATTATATCATACGTAGTTCTGGGAGTTATAGATGGAGTAGTGCTACTGGACGCGTTCTGCAACACACCGCCGAACTGATAATCCTTCCTCGAATATCTATTTTTCATTACGCATCATGATACGGCAGCATTTGAACACGGCAATTGAACGCCCCGAAAATCGCGTTTTTTCGTTTGGCACATGGCTCGATGTAAGCAAATTTCAAAAAAATTTACAATAATAGTGCTTAAAGCCTAAACAAATACCTGTACCGCGAGAAGCCAGAGCGATTTCCAACACCATGCTAAGCTAGAACATTGTTCAAATTTAAAATATATTCTCAATATTTCCCAAATGGATACTATGCGACTTTATCTTTTTGAAGGAGCCCTGTAAAGTTTTCCTGAATAGCAGCTGGAACTGCCCCATATTACAATTTTGCCTTACGTGAACGTAGAAATAAAAGCAAACAGTTAACGTGCTAGCGATATCATTGAGGTCGTTGTTCATGGTTTCACAAGAGCAGTTGCTTGAAATGTATAAGGTTTCCAATCATTTGACGTACTTTTAAGTTTCTTGCCTAATATTCCTAGTCCACTAATCCACACAAATCATTATCGGTACGATAATTTTTCCTAAACCATTATTTGCTCCTTATAACTATTTCAGTGCTAACGGTCCTGATCCAAGTTTCTCTGTCCGTTCAATCTCCCCGTTCATCTTCCATTCTTGTGTGAGACCCACAGGTCGTTAGTTTTGTGATATTTAGATGAAATTCGATACACCGACGTGTTATGACCCACAGACAAATTCTATTGCAAATAGGATCGGGCCATTTCTTATGCAATGCACTATTTTGAAAACTCCTTATACGAATAACAATATTTAGCAGAGCAGGTGGGAGTAGCTAATGGTGCCCCAAAACTCGCTGTAAGATTATTTTTTTATTTTATTTTTTTCCTTTCTTTTTTTATGACCAATCACTTAGAAGACGTCTTCAGTGCGTTCATGGTGAAAAAGAGTAGCGAGAGAGAGATAGAGAGTAGCCATAGAATAGAAGATGTGTGCCCGATCAATAAGTGTTACGCTCTTACTAACCGAGTACAATTAATTATTTAGAGCTTTTTCGAACTTTTACAAAATCATTTTAAATTTATTATTTTTTGCAAATGATTTCGGAACAGCCCATTGCAAATGATTTTGGAAAGCCCATTTATTTCACTTTCAAAATAAACGGCTCCAGTACAATTCATGCTGTTGCTAACAATGGGAACAAGGAAGGTATATTTAATTATTTTTTTTTCTTTTATTTATTCAAGTCATCTTTTATATAACAAGATTCAAGCGTTTTAAATGAAAGTATAGTTGCGTGAGAGTGAGCATATACAATATAGACTAGATTAGTGATCACAAATAGTACGTTTATTATAGTCTAAATTGTACTGCACGTTCAGATATACAGAAATACAAAAATTGACTAAAGAGTGACGACGAAAATCAATAGCGTGCAATTGTATTTTAGTATTCTGTATGTAAGCGTTTAAACTTCCAGAATTAGCAGTGATTTGCAAATTCGATGGCAGAGCTTTCCATAGCTATAGTGTCCCATGTGTATAATCTTCATGCCATGTTGTTAGCTGCCGATCTTAATTTTTTTTGCAGACACCGAGGCTGCCTTGTGTAAATAGTTATATGCAGCAGTATCAGTAGTCTCAGCTGGAGTATATTTTCAAACATAACGGTCAAGAATCGAAGAACGTATGCTGCGACATGATCCGTTCTTTTTAATCCGTGTAGGTATCGAAGCATATTATAAACAGCAATTTTGAGTTTCCGCATCGCAGCCACTTTGGTATAATTGTACATATGCACCTTGCTATGTACTACACATCTTGGTAGACAATGCATATATAGAGTGAATATGAGCGTATTAAAATAATATTTGCATAATAGGAAAAATCATTTAAAAAAGGAATGTTTGCATTAGTATCAGGGACGTCGGTTGTTCATTAGTGTAGAGGCATCTACAGTGCTTTCAATGCTAATTAATTGATTAATTAGGAAAAATAATAACAACTGTGGTTGTGGTTGGCCCAAATCGTGGGAAGAGCCTCTGCTCGGTGTGGCGTTGCGTAGAAACCGGATGTCTGATCCAAAGCAAGACAGAGGTTTTAGATACTCACCAGGGGGCGAGATACGCCCACATACGTATCTCCACTGGAATTCGAGATTTTCCTCGGGGCACTGAGTATACGTTCCCATATTAAGAGTGCCATCGGACACCGTGGGGTTAAGCCTTTACGACAGGCATCCACGTTAAAGACCTAGAGACATCTGTATCTAACTGCAGTAAGGGAATTGTCAAAATTACAAAGGCCGCAAACTAAGTCTAACTTTTTTCTCTTTTATTTTTAGATATTTTGTTAGGAGAAAACGGCATATTCACTTTCATCAGCTAAAATTGTAGTAAAATATTAGAAAGCAAATAACATCCAGCACAGTATGTGTGTGAATTATTAAAATTTATTTTCAAATTATGAATTATATACTTTTATAAAAAAAAATTTTTTCATATTTTACAAAAAAGAATTCGAAAAGACTGATAGTTGCATTCTCTTTACTTATAAAGTCTTTTCTTTTTTGTGCTTTTGGATGTGAAAAAAGAATACGCTATACTTATATACTTAATGATGTGCGTATCAATGAATCGATTGGAATTTTTTTCCAGCCTGATTTTAAATGAATTTGTTAAGCATTTCAACCTGACTTATTATCGACACGTGCTTGAAAAATGACGAAGACGGTGAACATATCATCCAGTCTCTTGCAACAACATTTCCAAATTTTAATAATTGTAGACGCGTTTTGTTTTAGCTTTCTATTCCCTTTGTATTTCTAAAAGCAAGATGGTTCTAAATCTTACTTTAACTAAAATGTCATAAGCATCACCTTTGTACCTATTACACTGTTAAAACAGAAATTAAAAAACACCACAAAAGAAAATAAAAATTTTTTAAAACAAAAGATCGCTTACCTACGCTTTTTACATAGGTCATAGATACCGCGATATCATATTGGATTCAAAGGAATTTTGTTATTGAAGGATGCTATGCTTCTAATTTTGACATTTTGTTTGTAACATTTCGCAAACAAATACAGGCCACACCGCGAACTACAATAAGTAACAGCTCAACTTTGTCGTTTGTACAAAATTTCTTAGTCACCAATAATTAAGAAATGACCTTGAGCTTTACACACTTATCAATAGTTGAAGTTTGTAGAACAATAAATTATTTATTCTCCTTTTTTGCTTATTGTTCTAAGTGAACTCTCATTTGACAACGACAATCATTATTAGAATATTATTTGTTCTTCAGGAATTGGGGCAAAGAGAATTCACTCAATTGAAAATCAAATCAAATATATCGAACGGATATTTATATCGTACCTCATTTTTAGTTTATGATCGAAAAACCAATATCGACGTGGTGTGAAGAAGAAATTAGACGAAATCGCCGTGACGTCAATCGTTTATGTATAAAGAAAACAAGACCATGCTAACTATCGGATTTTGTGGGACGTCTCGTGTGGCTTATAAGTTACTGTCAATAAACATTTCAAAAAACAATATTAGTTAGCAGAAGTTTTTTATCCTAAGATTTTCTCTAACATGTTGCTGCATTCAAACTGCTTAACGTTATAAGTTCTTGTTATTAGCGCTATACTAAAAATAAATCAACGTCGGACTAATCAACTTACACTAACACAAATATGGCGATGCATTATATTTATGTGTCAATTATGCCATAAATTATAAGCAATTGCACCACAAATATAAATATGTTTTGCGGTATCTTTTAATATAAAATTGAACGTTGAAAATTGAACGAAAACCGTCAAAAGATGTTTGTGGTGCTTATAAAATAAAATGTTAAGAAATAGTTAACCTATGCGTGTAGTCCTTCTAGTTGAATCGAGGAATCGAAGCTGTTTCTTTATCTAGTGCTTCGATTTTTATGACGATACCAAAAATGGCAAATGACAAATAACACGAAATGAATTCGTGGACAGCGCGAAGGTAGAAGTTGTTGTTTCGACACGGAATACACAAGCTGCAAATAACGAAGAAGAAAAGAAGTGGCTAAGAACAGCCAATATTTCGAATGGCTTTTTTTAAGCAAGCTTTTACTTTTTTAAGTAAGGAAATTAAAATACACTTTTAACATTTTATTCGAAGTATTGTCTATCGCTAGCTACACATATTTCCCACTTGCCTGACTATTTCTAGATGCCCCCTCTTCAAAAATCTTCCACCTTTGTCGCTAGCTATTTTTTTCACATTTCCCTACGAATCAAAGTACTGCTTTATAAGGGCGTGACCCATCGATGAATACTAAACAAGTGATAATCAGAAGGCGCAAGCCTGATGCCAGAAGTATACCCTCTTGGGCTATCACTTCCCAGGTAGTTACTCATAAAGTGTCGAGAGCTGGTTTTGTAATATGGACAAATGGACGAAAGACATGCATAAAAGTGCTTTGGTTTTGCTCCTTTTTAAAATTTGGACAGTTTTGGAGCATCGATCAATTGCTGTTAAAAGCGTTTGATATTAACCACCAAACATATACTATTATCATTGCCGTTCGCTTTTGTGAAATTTTTGCGACCGGAATTCTCAAAATAAATCCACTGTTCATGCCCAGCAACGGTACCATGCACAAAATGCTTTATTTTGCATCGTTTGGACAAAGAAAAAATGCTGTCGACGAGTGGTCTTTATTTGTCAGAAAATTCGACATGTTTAACGCGATCATAAATTAAACTGTTTGCATAAAACTTATATTGTTGTCAGTCATTGAAAACCTTTGTCAAATGCCACGTGATCCAAAACCTTGACCCCAATAAAACAAAACCATTACAAGTTCATAGTCCATATCCGATATGTGACCCTTAGTATAACGATTTATTTAGGGACCGGTGCAATTAACACTATTGCTTTGAATTCTTATATTCTACATACACTAATTTTTATTTTATATATTTTTATGCTATTCTGCTAGTTTTTAGTTCTAATCTACTTATTTGTTTATTTGTGCGTATGCATATATAATGTATTATTATATACAATATATACACATATATAAATGTACATATATATATATATATTTGAATGGTCCACAACATCGCGATCATACAAATAATAACAAAATATATTTTTTGGTTTCTGTGAAACATATTTATATAAACGGAAGATATTGAATCGTAAAAACCTTAAACCAAACAAACCACACCAATGTGAATTTAATTCTGTTCAAACCGCGTACATTGATTTATAAAAACTGAAGAGTAAAGAAGTAAAGAAGTATGCATACATGCATATGACAAAGCCTAAGGATGTTCTAAATTGTTAAACAAATGCATTCCTTCCAAATAAACAAACAAAAACTACATATGCAAGAGTTAAAGAAAAAATAATAATGATAACAATAATGATACAGAAATATTTGAAATACTATTCTAAAAAAAATAAGAAGAAGAAGACGAAGAATGTACAGCAAACGCGAACACAATTTCAGTATAATAAGTAGGAAAGACGCAGATAAGTGGAGCGAGCGTCTTGCTATTCCTTTGAGGTTGTCAGCTGCAATTGCAGCTGTGAACCAACACAAAGCGTTCTAACATGATTTTAATTACAGTATAACAAACAATTTTTTACCCAAAAGCTGCAACGACATCATCATCACTATCATCGTCATCATCAACTTGCTCCACCGCATAGAAGGAAAACAGCAGTTGTGTTTTCTTTTTTTTCACATAATATTCCGTGAAGGGTACGCACACATATACACTTAAACGTGTATAGTACGTATATAAATATATATTCATTTTAGGCGCCTAAAAGTATGCACTTCACAAAGACTTTTAGAATAAGCAAAAAAGAAAAATGTACCAAATCAAACGAAACATTAAAAAAGCGATTGTAAAAGTAACAGAAGTGCATTTAAGTTAGCTGCTAGCAATTGTAAGCTCTGAGCAAGTTGACTGACTACACACAGCATACAGCAATAAGAACGACAAAGGATTGTTATTTTTTGCATGATTAATATGACGGCAAACAAAACCATAGGTTTTTAATGTTTTTTAGACAAAAAGCAAGAAAACCATTTTTATGAATAAACACTGAAGTCCCCTAAGATTGCGGCAAAATGATGTCCATTATATCGTATGTTATACGGTAAAGGGCAATTCAGGTAAATTCAGGGTTGCTTGAAAATTTTTGGAGCTTGACCAGCATAAGTCATAGAAAGTACAATAAAACTTAAATACAAAGCTTTCGTATACAAAATTTAAGAAGGATGATGAACTAAAGAGCAGTTAAGCTTCCCCCTCTACAGGCCAGTCACCACAGGACGCAATCGAATTACAAAAAGCAGGCATTATGAATTATATGTGAAATTATATGGCATCAAAACTGAAAATACAACGAACCTTACCATCATAGCCGCCAGGTCACCAAAAAAAAAAAAAAAATAGAAAAAAAGTACACGCACACAAAGAAAGAAAGAAGAAGAAGAAGAAGAGAGAAAGAGAGAGAAAGAGAAGAAAAAAGGACCACCACATGTACTCTTATATAAAGGGCACCCAACATCTTCTACCTACCTACTCAGTTCGTCTCATCTAGGGACCGACATGAACATAAAAATTTTATTTTATTTAAATGTAATTATCTGCTTGAATTACATAAGAAAAACCAAAAAACAGAAAAAATTTCCATCATGATACGATGTCAAAAAAAATAACAAGCGCCTGAAAATAAACAAAAAAAAAACCAAACCGCACACATGGACACACATACAAATAGTTTATAAAAAAAAAAAAAAGGAAAAAAGCGAATATACAAAACATATCTTTTTTACTCTCTGAAAAAAAACGAAATTTGGTTGCATTTTCTGCAAAAAGATAAAAACGTCCAAAAAAGCTAAAAAAAAAAGAAAAAAAAGGAACATTAATAAAAGAAATAGAACGTCATGCAGGCGTGGCTTTTTTTACTCATTGGATTCTCTTCAACGCACTTTCGAATTAAAGCAAATGGCTGCAACAATCCAAATGCAGTTGCATACTGCATGCACGTATGCAGAGCATATCCGACCGAATAGTGTTATGCATCCAGGCAGGACACAGACTGTATGCAAATCTTGCCCACTCTCCTTCATCTTCTCTTACCCTTTCGACAGTTTTACATATGCAGTGAGGATCTCTGCTCTGAGGCCTACTGATTATACCACCAATGCTAACGTTTGCTCGTTTTTTAGTGCACTTTTCTTTTATTTTATATACAGTTTTTTTCTTCGTTCGTTTGTTGGTTTTTGGAAAATTTGCACTTGTGCATACAAACGGATTATTTTGTTGATTTTTTTTTTTATCAATTCACACGCATACATACGCACAAAATTTAAACTTATCGCATATACTACTCTTTCGTGTGCCCTGTACTGTAGGTGGTATGCTTTTTTTGAAACTCGCTGATAAAAAAAAAAAATTATTTGCTGGACACTTGCATTTTTTTATGGGCTAAACTCCACCTATATATATATATATATTGCACCTAAGTGCGTGCACTTTACAAATATAAAAGTAAAAAAAGAAAAATAAAAACTCGACATCCTTCCACATTGTTCCTTTACCCCACGAGTTATAAAGCAGATAATATCCGGTTATTTTACTAAGTTGTCTTCTCATATTTCTCAATCAGTTAGCCTTTAATGTGGTAACAGTAATGAGGAGCATCGAACAGCAAGTCTTTTATTTGGTTATTGACAGCAGTTTTTATTAAAATTTTTCCTTTTTTGTTGTTTTTGATTTTTTGCTTTTGCGCTCAATGACCCCCATACACCTAAAAGTTATCAAAAGGGAGCAAAATTTTATTTTGTTTTCTTCTCTATTTTTTTTTTGTGTTTTAATTTATTTTTATTCCTTTTACCAGCACTTGATTATCACATACATAGAATTTTATGCCAAAGGGAGAACATATCGTGTATCAATGCATATGTGTGTAAGTATCTCTTATATATATATATTTTTTTTTCTTTTTAGTACTTTCCAAAGTTTTCATCATTCATTTGGATCCTTGACAGTTTGTATACGTTTTGCATATGGTAAGTTTGGATTTTTATTGATGGCCAGTACATGTTAAAAAAATTTTAACCAAAAAAAAACAGGGAAAAAAAAGCAGTTGGTAATAATAATAAAAACTCTAGAATCGACTTATCAGCTCTGCCGCATTAAGTAAAAAATGAATACCTGCTGTCTGGCTACAGGCAAGCAATTGAATATATTTAGGATGTGTACAATAATTAAGATATATGTGAAGCGATGTGCTATCGTAAAAGTTTTCCACAAACTTTCTTCTTTACCGTAAAACTCATCGCAGCAAATGTAGTCACACACTTTTTCGCGCGCTTTTTCTTGTTCCATTCTGTTAGTTAAGTAGAACGACAACACTATTATTTTTCTAATCTTCAAACTTACGCACAACTCGCAAAATACTCGTAATCAATGTAACTAATCTGATATCATTTTCAGCATCGCCCTCCTTCTGTCTATTGTCTATTGTCAATTGTTATAATTGCGAGCGTATTAAAACAAAATCACGTTCTCTTTTAAATGTCAAAATGATCCGATTCCATTAAAAATATGCACGTGAGAAATTGAAAAGGTATTAATCTAAATACTAAATAAATAAATAAATAAACATAACGACATAAAGGTATTAATTTCATTTTCCTGTTGCAACAACTTTGACAATACCGTTAATGCATTGAGTTTAGTTTGTGACTGAAAGTATACATGTACTTGGTGGGCTTATGACACATAGCATTTGATGCAGGCTTTTTCATTTCATTGTCGTTAGTGCTGCTACTGTCAAAAGGAAAACACAAACATTTTATTGAAATTCAAACGCAATTAGATGGGCTGTGCTTTGAAAAACTGGCAACATCAGAAAAACAAAAAATTTAAAAAAAAAACACACACATTTTTAAAAACTGTATATACGTAAAGATTATGGATTATGGATTAATCGTAGAACGAAGGCTGACTGATCTTATATATGTTTCTTGCAAATAATTTAGTGAAAGTGGACAACTAGTAATATTCTTGTGTAACATAATATGGATAATCAGCTCTTCAATCCACCCTTACTCGCCATTGTTTTGCTTACTATTTTAAATTCAATGGTTTTTCTAAAATTAAACCAGATAGTTTATAGAATGAAAAAAGCTTAATAAGTTTAACGATACATACGTACTAAGGATGCCAACAAAACAGCCGTCAATCCGTTACAACTAATTGTGTTGCGTAGACCTTCCATTTCCTGATTAATGTGTTTAGAGTGTTTTTTCTGTTGAGTATTTGCTACGGCATTTCAACGAAATCAGTACAAATAATTACCTCAGAAATGCACAATGTGAATAGGAACCCATTCTTCGTCCTAACGCGATTATATATGAAAGATAGGGGATTTGCTAATGATGAGCATATTATCGAAACGATCGGGATTGGTTTCAATTTGATTTTTAAAAGAATTTGGTAAAAAAGTTAAGCGGTTACGTTAGCACGTTCGCGGATGTGAATGTTACAGCATTCATTTTCATTATGATGCAAAATGACGTAAGTGCTATAACATTTACAATTTGAAGACAATCATTGTCCAATTTAGTTTTATAAAACCTTTTGTTTTGTTACCTATTATTATTATCGAAGTGACGATTAATTGACTCTTTAGGTATTTCCATATTATTACACTCTACACGCTTTGTTTTACAAGAATATACCTAGTTTGTGCGAATATACGCAAAAGGTAGACGGACTTGAGATGGACACACGCTCTATTGAATCTTACCCGTCCGTCTGTCCGTTTTATGCTTTTGAATCCAACCTAAAGGCTGAAAAATTGGATCTATATAGTCGTGAATACAATCACATGGATAAAATATAATCTTCTAACTATCCTTTACCAAATGTTTTCAATGAGATTTCAGATATCGCAAATAATTTTCAGGTAAATTGACTGTCAAGCTTTGGACTTCACTAGTAGTATTCTTTCTTGGGCCGAAAGCGTCGATGTGCCAAATTATATCAAAATACCTCAAAAATTGCGATCTATAGCTTGGACAGCAATATAGGTGGGCAAGTAAGCTTAAACCGTTTAAAAAACTGGTTCTGAATCGATCCTAAATAAAACAAAAGGTATATCTCGAATCTTTCTGGGTGCTGTATGCATCCGTACAAATTTAATGTTTTACATGCGAGGTAGAATGTGATAATTGAAAAGATTAATTAGACAAAAATGAGGCTAGTGGATACGTAAATGACTCAGTTATTAATTAATACTTTTTTTTTACTCACACTTTTGTGTGAGCCTTGTTCTATTTTAAACAAATCCTCTACATTTCAATATTGAAAACTTTCTTTAAAAGTTCTTTTTCGATAATTGTGACTTGACTTCTTTCTAAAATTTTAATCTTCTGCATTATTTCTTTATCCAAGCTGAAAATTTTGTGATACATTTAATGCACCCTCATATATAGCGATTTCTACAAACTCTGTTATGTGGAGCGACCGGGAAGAAATACACAATTAACAAAAATTGACTGATGACTCGTTAAATTGCTATGGAAAGAGTGTAAAATATTTGTCAAACAAACTTGTTTTAAAACTAGTAAAGCTGTGTGTTAGGCATAACGATTGTGTTAAAATAAAATATAATACCAACTTTTATTTTTAAGAAACCCTCGTTTCGCATACTAATATAAACCGTTCTCTGTGTCAGGTTAATACAACTGGCATTAGAATCTGGAAGAAATTGTATGTCATTTGTTTGTAACGAGTCTGCTTATCCGGGGTGTGCTCAGGGCTTCCTAGGAAGTGCCTTTCCAAAAAAGTTTATAAAATGTATTGAACCTTTGTGTTTTCTTCTATATATTATTTCTTTATTGCTTATCGGAATTTCGATTAATAATTACGATTAAGATAAAAACGATTTTGATGCACAGTTTAGGTTTACGTATTAATAAAAAGAAATGTATTATGTTATGAATTTCTTACTAGCGGAGTAAAAAAAATGATTTTTGATAGACAGTTGTGATTTCGTGCAAACGAAGAAAACCATCGCGGTGACTAGCGGGTCGATTGTTACTCGTAGTTACTTTATCAGCTGTTACTTTCCGGGGTCCGTACGTTCCAAAATTCTGCAAAATGCACTGGAGATGTTACAGCAGACAACGTCATGGATCAATAGGGCCACTCGTCCATTCTTACCTGTGTCCTAGTAGCATGTATTATCCCTAACCGTTCGAAAAATCATCAAAGAGAGTGGGCTTATCCGTTGGTAAGGTAAAGCGCCTAAGCTGAGCCTGCCACCCCTATCCGTCAGTCAAGTACTTTTCGTTTATTCACGGATAACGACAATGCTGAGTCAGCCATCCTCTACCCGTAAGTCAAAAAAAAGAATTATAGATATCAGTAAAGTCGAAAATCAAGGAACTATTTTGTCAGATATCAGTTATCTCCTTGGGTTCTATACCAGAAATGGAAAGCCGAGGGTGTTGTGTCACGCTCTTCTATAGTCTCAAACACCTTCACTGTCTCGTTGCGCTGTTGCTCCGCTTGTGGCCGTTACAGGCTGGCATGCGTTATATATATTAGATGTATGTGTTTTATTATATATCAATACTATCTTATGTATATATTGGAATATATATATCCATGCTATCCTATGTATGTGTTATATCAATGATATCATATTTATGTGTTAGGATATATAGTAATACTATCCTATATATGTATTAGCATACGCTTATAGTTTATAATTAAAATGTATTATCACTCATGTATGCGAACTAGGGGTCAGTAACAACATAAATATATTACAGTACGTAACCGTTAATCCCTAAACAACAAAAACAATTCATTAGGTTCGCTCTGTCATATTGACGTAACTGTTAATAAACAAGTGAGTAACAAGTGTAAATAAAGAGTGATGTCTTACTCATTAGGCATGTTGCTTGTAGAATTAAAATATGTTTCTAAATAGCAGATATTTTCACAAATGCTTATAGCACACTTACGATGAGGAAATGGCCGACACAGAGGTACCCATACTTTCACGTGTAACTTAACGGGCGAACCGGACAAACAGACCAACTGCTTTTAGAATTTACTTGGTTATGGGCGAGGAATATTTCGTATTATGGGCGGACAATTATTCGGACAAATTTGTTATTAGTTAGAGCCTCTTTTTTGTACTGAGAAAGATAAAAAGGTTCAAGAACACTTTTTGCAAAGGTGTGTTCGTTTTTAAATTTAAAATATCTCGAGTTACAGGTTACGTATACGTATAAATAGATTCTAGAAATCCCTTGTTCTTGTATACCAATAAAATAAAATAAATAAGTCAAAGGGAACTTAATCAAAATATATATACATATGTACACATAGGAAATATGCATACGTATTTAAGAGATGAAAGTCTTGGTTTTTTCGGCACAGATCTTATGATAATATAAATGTTAGAGGCAATCGCCAATCGCCAATCTATCTAAGTAACTTAAACATAAGACTTAGAGAGAAACCGCGCAAGGATTTACCCGTTCGTAATATGTTTGTACAAAAAGCAATGCTTACGGTAATTAAGATATTTGCGTTCATAACTATAGGCTTTATTTTAAAACAATTTAACAAACAATTGTTCGTTAGCTGCCATAATTTTATACAGAGACAAATAAGACCGTTATAATCTGGCAAGACCGACTTTTAGATACGCTGCACAAGCAGCGTATCTGAATATTTTGGTAATATTTTGGTAATAATACATCAAAAGTTGCACATTATTTTCATGCAAATGCAAGCTTTTGATGAAAGATCGCAAAACATCAGATAGCATTATCCAAATTTAGCAAAGTTAATTTACTTTCTAAGAACTTTATTTTTTTCCAGTTTCTGTGATAAATAACTAGAAATTAGACTTTCTCTCCAAATGTGAGATTCTAAGCTATAGACCTATGTGAGTCCAACTCCCCGCCGTTTACAATTTTGGTGCATTGGTACTATGGTCCAATTTTTATCATAAAATATTAAAAATTAAATTATTCTTTTGAAGGCCTTACCATGCGTGCAAAATATTATATGGCTTGGAGTCCATGAAAGAGACCAGTGTTGTTCAAATTTGGTCAACTTAATTTTTTTGTGTCAAATTGCTACCAAGAACGGTTGTGTAAGAGGGGTTTCCAAAGCTGCCCCAGAGCGAGTGAGTTTTGTCGAACTCTTTTAAATAGCTTCCATCCTTGGGTTAAACCATGTCAGCTTACCAAATTGGTACTATAAAAATCGGGTCACATAGTGCTTTTGTTCTGTTGTATGTAAAAGTGATATCTTTTCGAAATATGGTTTTCTCTACCTCCATTTGTCACTTTTTATCTTTCGGATCTCTTGCGATCTCACTTTTCGTTTATCTAGAACAATTTCCAGGGTTTTTGTTGCGAGCTTGTACGACTTTGATTAAAAACAGCAAACATGCAGAGTTGCTGTAACACTTTTTAAACGAATGCTGAGTATAAAAAATAAAATCTTGGTCACTGAAGCCAATGTAACTCGTAGAAAAATAATTGAAATGACGGGGAATTTTGAGCGGCATTGTTCGGGGATTGGCGGCGCCTAAAAATAATATGATTTTATTGGAAACAACCAGTGTATTTCATGTTCCATGGCTTATTGAACGACACCTCATCGAAAGGATCGTTGCATCAAGGAAGACCAATTGCAAACATTTAGGGCTTGTTCAAATTAAAATATTGAATAAAGTATTAATAAAACAAACAAAACTGTAATAGCAGGGTGTCCGTTTATAACAGATTACGTAAACTTAGCAAGGAGAATGTATTTCATATTTTAGAGGTAATATTCCTTACAATACTAGTTCGTGCCGATCTTACGCGCCATACTCCGTTTGAATATCACTTAAAATATTCGCAAGTAAGTTCAAATAGAATTCGAATATCCATTAACACGTCCTCAATCTATTTCTCAACTCACGTCTTCATTCGCCTTTTAATGCGCTGCTAGTCAAGAAAAAGATAATTGGTTGAGAAGAGAATGTTTTCTACGGATGAACAAAATTTCCTATATAACTACAATAGTTCCTTATGCTTTTGATTACTGCACTTTTAGCTATCTAACTAACTGGTCCGACAGCACGTGTGCAAAAAAGGAAAAAATTGCCGTCCCCAAGCTACTGCAATGCACAACGGTTTGAGTTTTTTTTTTTTTTTTAATAAAAACAGAATAAAATATTCGGGCAAAGTCGAGCAAAATTTTCTTACTTTTTTCTGCTGGTAAAGATTTCCGTAGAACATATCGTTAATTCATAAAATTAATTTTTGAAAAAATTTTCATATATCTACCACATATTAAACAAATGAAAATTCTATAGTGGGACACATCGCACCATTAAATAGCCTACACCAGCCAACAATATTCATATAACGACTTTTCAAAACAAGGAGCTATAAGTGAAGCGGTCGAAAACGTAATCCAATCCAAACTATTTTCAATGGCGTTCGTCTTTGGGCCAAAAAATGCCTCTACAGGATATTTCGTCAAAACATCCCAAAAATTGCTACCTATAGTTCGAACAGAAATAAACAGGAGTGATAGACGGACGGACCAGCTTAGGTATAATAAAATTCTCTCTGGATATTACACATAACAAAGTAATAAGATGAATCTCCGATTTAAACTTGGTAGTCTTTGAAATATGTGTTGAAATTCATGTGAATATATTTTATTTGCCGCCGAGTTGCACATACTAAATTGAAATTTTCGGCGTTTATTATCTCTGTAAAATAATGTTTTCTTACTTACAGGGCGCATCATGGATGGAAAGGATTTATGCATACGATCCGGATGCAAACGGCCGATTGAGCGAATGTGGTGTAAATGTCGAATGAAGACCAAAAAAGTGGAGCTCAAGTCGCTTAAAAACCAAGGTCATGTTTACAGTTTTCTTTGATTACGACGGTGTGGTTCACTACAAATTTCTTTCGTCAGACCAAACTATTAGCAAGACTGTTTTAAAGGCAATGAAAACGATGAAATGAAATGAAGCGAGGACTTGGAAGAACATTTTCCAGCAGTATAAAGAAGTGCTTGTGTATACAAATAGTTACAAAATATTATTTTTTAATATTGATTTTTAGTTGTGTTACTTGTAAATGAACGACTACATATTTTGGCTTATAGTCAATATTAGAACAATTATATATAATCCGTTTGTGTAAAAGAGATACAAACTTGCCTACTTGGTTAAGAGCGAATTTGAAGGTCCTATTATCAACCGAAAAGTTTGGAAAACATATTTAACAGTACTCGGATTACTAAGCATTATGCACGGTACATAATTTTGGCGATAGGATGATGTCTATTGAGTAGGGTAGATGATCGTAAATTCCGTAATATAATTTATTCAACTTTAGAAATGCTATGCTATTGTTTAATGTAGGGCTATTTGTTTTCATGAGGATTTTGCAATGCAAATGACAATCTCCCGGTTCTTTGACAGTTTCACTTAGCTTCAGAAAATTGTAAAGGATAATCGCAACAGACAATCACCAAACCGTCATTGTGATGCTTCTTAGCTCAAAATTCAGCTTTAAGTGTTTTCCCAAATTTCCTAAGTTTTGTGAGATCGTCTGGAACTGGTGTCGGACTTACCTTTAACCTTCTATTTAGCTGGCAGATTGTTTTGTAAATATATGTCTCGTCTCAAACTTTGAATTCCTCGTTTAAGTCTCCCGATGGACGTCCACTAGCTTTATCATCTTCAAGCTTATCACTTCTGAAAACCAACATATCATTGAAATTAGAAATCGTCTCTGCTGATTTTCAATATCTAATTAAAACTCGTTAACGTCACCTGTAGTCATAGTGTAGTGACACCACTTAGAAATTAAAGGTTCTTTAGTTTATTGGATTATTTTAGATTCTTTATTCTTTAACTTTCGTTTAAAATACTTGCTTATATTATGATCTATCTAATGTATGGTCAGTATCTTATATAAGAAATAACTTAATGCTAACTTAAGCTATATAACTAAATTAGATTATCGCTTAGAATAATAACGTAAGCATATAATATTTTATTAATAGCTTATTACTAGAATTACACTATCTTGACTAGGTTAGGTGTAAAATGTAAACTTAGCAATAACTTGTAAATTACGGTAGAGTGCGACAAATCGATAATACTACAATAGTTGCTTTTCGCTGTCATGACAGATTAAAGAGAAAAAAAGAACAGAGAGTATAGAACAGTTTTTTAATTTTGAATTCATTTATTGAAAAATGTTTATTTTTATGATTTCCCATTTCATATAAGCCAACTTCATCTTCTTCTTCTATTTAGGAAATTAATACCCGAAAATTCGCTGAGATGTGTAAAAAAGGCCCAATGTGAACATAGAGTTATTTGTTTGATCTTTAGTAAATCTGAGGTTAGATTGAACACAGTAAAAGCTCTTTATTCGCGATGTATATGTTCCATAACTATGTCACGAATACAGAAACCGTGAATACGGAATGGTAATTTATATGGGATTATAGGGGATACGTTCCTAGGTGACAAAATAAAAAAAATTCAAATATATAAAAAAATCAATTTAATTGAAGTTTAGGACATTTTGATTAACTATCTTAAGGCTTAAGCAATGGTTTCAAGAATTTTGTAATTTTCTCTTGCTTGGCAGTTTTTAAAAGCTCCTTCAATTCAGACTGATACGCAGCAGTCGCATTAGCAATTTGCCTCTTAAAAATAAGACTTCGTTCCATAGACGGATCAATGTTCATAAAGAAATCGTGAAGCTCGTTTGCCATTCTTAAACCTTCACTAAGATTTTTCAAATTAAATGTCACGTTTCCAGCGCTTGTTGAAGCCTCTTCTGCAATGGGCTGTCAATTTAACATATCCTTCAAGTCGGTTACAGTCATCTTGCGATTTAAGCAACTCCTGATTCTCAGTTGCTTCTATCTGTTGGAACCCATCTCGTCCTATTCCATTCGCGATTTCGACTATGTTCGCAGTTAAAGTTTGAACTTGCACAGATTCTTCGACATTTAACGCAGTCAGAGCAGGCCACAGTATTTTCCAGCATGACTTCAATGTGTGTGGCTTCAGTTCTTCCAATGATTCTTTTATGTCTACGATGCATTTTGCTACATCAAATTTCTTCCTGCATTCCATAACGTTCATATCAGGATTACGTTCCATATTATCCAATATGATTTTGAAAGTTCGTATAATGTAATAGAGCTTAAAGGCCTGGATTAATCCGCGAATAAAGAAATTTATAGCCGCGAATATAGGAATTGGATCACATTATTTTAATCCGCGAATAGTGAAAACGCGAATGAGGGAAGCGCGAATAAAGACTTTTTACTGTATACAAAATTATTGTTTTTTATATTTTAGTATTTATTTGATTAATGCTTTTTAGTTTTGCGTGTTATACGTCCGTCACGTTATTTTTTTTTTTAATTTTTTTTTTTAAATATGCATATTTCTCTTCCGCCACTTAGGGGAGAACAGAACAGCGAGGAGTAAATTCCTTTGTGTAGGAAGCAATGTAATACATGGGTATAAGTGATCATATCAAAGAATTCATGAGTGAGAGAGTAAAAAAGTGTAAAAGTAATTTGACTGTAAAAGTTTATATATCTTGATGACATGATTTAAAAAAAGAAAAGATTGAGCAGTCAGCTGTTAAATTGTGGAAACGTAAAATGTCAAGAATGATGTGGTCGCGCAGTCCACATATACTCAAGTTTCGAAGTGGGGAATGACGAATACAATTGGTAACATTCGGGCAGAAAAATAGGATATGATCAGGAGATTGTAAGACTCCACACGTACATAAAGGGCTATTCATAATGTTGATTTCGAATAAGTAATCATTACATCTCGTGTGATGAAACATCGGCTTATTTATAAGGCGAATTATGTGACGTCTAAGTCTGCATTTGATAAACCAAGGAGCCTTATTTATTTGTGGAAAAGAAGAGTATAAGTGACGACCATAAGGCGAGTTATTGCATCACTATTGCCAAGCAAAAACTAAATGTTATTGTCGATTGCCCTCAGATGTGCAGAAATCAGATCACGATCATTAAAATGAACATTAAAATGAGATGATCTGGAAGATGTAATTTTTTCTGCAGTGATGTTGGCAAGAATGACCACGTGACTGGGAAAATGAAAACAAAATTTATAAGATTGAGGCTATAAAGTAAAGATCTGATGTCTAATACGTAAGGATGTCTTTTATCTGACGGAAATGATTGCAAAGCGGATAAGACATATTTACTGTCTGACACTATAACGAATTTCTTTTGAGACTGAATACAAGCTATTCAGCCGAAAATATTGCGCTGCATAGGTGATTTGAGAAGTAAGCTGCTATGTTAATATCTAGACACCAAAAGCCGCTGCCTACAACATCGTTCTTAGATCGACTAGAAAAGATGAGTGAAAAATGCTTCCATTTGCTATTGACCAAGTTCGAGTATCGGTGGTGTACCTTTGCCGGAATAACTGTGGATTTTCTCACCGGTAAAAACGTAATTACTGGTTGAAAATATTGAGAACCAACACGAACTTTGAATAAGTTATGTATATCAGTCCTTGGAATGTTGCAATTATTAATTTTGTTATTAAAAATTTGAAAGAAGAAAAGAGAGAAATTGGGTGACGTAAAGTCGTAAATGAAAGCTAAGGCCGAATGATTCTCAAAACATAGAGTTTTATTAGATGAAAAATTGACAAGTAAACGAAATCTCTCTTGTAGAGACATAACATTTGTCATCTGTTCCAAGCTTTGTGTATGTATAGATTTCATGCCATCACGAGCCCGAACCAATGTCCATTAGATTCTGCATAATTTGAAATGTCCAATAAGACTGAACAAGTGTATTCAAATTTGGCCTGACAAAGCCAAGATGCAATTTAATCATACAAAAAGAATCGGAGCACGGAGAATACCATAAATTGATTTCAGTGCGTTAATGAGTTGAAAACATTTCTTAGCAATTTTGTCATTGTGAGCTGCAGGAAAAAGTTTTGAGTAAAGAACAAAGCGTAAATAGTCGAACGTTTTAACAAATGGAATGGAAGAACCACATATGAGAAGAGGAGTAACCATTAGGTCTTTCCCTTCTTTTGATAAGACCCTGCGTTTGGTTTTATTAACTGACAGTGTGAATTCGAGTAATTCGAGACGAGAGCAAATAGTGACATGTTCTCAGAAAGCAAACTGAAAATTTTGTTAATACACAAATTAAAACAAGGACGACTCAATGCAAATCCCTGAGGAACACCTGTAAAAGACCTCTTTCCTACAACAACATCATATTTTTCAATTAACATGTTCTTATAGAGAAAGAGGTCATATAGTAAATTACAGAATTTGGAGACCCAAAGAGCCGAGAATAGAATTTAAGATGCTAATATTGGCAGAATCAAACGCTGAAGTTATGTTCAGAATGCAGGCAATGAGAAGGTGGTTCTTAGCAAACGCTATGTTGATTGCTGATCACAAAGTGACAATGTGTGCTCTTCATAAAAATTTGATGGATATTTCGGTGACACAAGATGGGTAAGAAAGTTCTCAACTTATGTGAATAATAATGAAAACAAGTAAAGAAATAGAATGCCTTGGACTTCAGAATTTCGTTTGTGCAAACGTGGAAATTCGTTTTCACGATATTACCAATATACAAACCAGATAACAAGACGAACAAAATTTAGAAGCAATTGATTGAAAACCACTGGAAATTTTTCCATTTTGCAGTCTACTAAACTTTAATGTTCGTATCTATCTTCATGTGTTTTTTGTCTTAAAAAAAATACAATATAATAATTGACTAAAATATTAAAAAAAATAATACTTAGGACAGTAATAATCCAAATTAGATAAAATCAAATAAATGCTTATATTAATAATGATAATAGTAAAAGTTGTTGTAAAATGTTTATACTAACAATAAAATACAACTGCTTACGCCAATGTAATATAAATTGGATCATTAAAATATATTAAAAATAAATATGTTCACTAAAATTAATTGTACTAAAATTAAAGGGGTACACTAAGTACATCACATTACAATGGTGTGGTTGTTAATCTTATTGATTCATTTTGTCGTGCACACTGTCCCTCATCAGGAACTACACGCGATTGTTCGTCGCCCAATGTTCTTGATTCATTTCAATGTGATCATTGTTTTTGACATTCATTTGACGAGCTCTTCTATTTGATATTTATGCACATTGTTTGAATATATTTTTATGCAATTCGCTTTTGTAAGAAACAGTCCGCATCACTAGATCGTGGATATTATTATTTTTTTTTTTTTTTGGAGGGGGATTATTTATTTATTTATTTTAATTCTACTTATACATGAAACTCAACTAGACAAATAACAGTCGAGTTCAATTGGCTCTAAATGCAAAACTTATATTAATTAATAATAAAACTTAGTATAAGTACAATAAAACAAATAAGAAGGAAAAAAAAAAAAACATAAGTATGTACACAACCAACATAGAACCACACTTACAACCGGTACAGGACCAAATTGCAAATGAACCCCTAAGCCATCGCAAACATGCATAAGCCTGGCAACCGATAATACTTAACAACAATTCATTTTCCAATCATAACGACTTTTAAGGATAACAGCTAGTTTAAGTAAGAAATAAGTAAATCGCGCGTATTAAGCAATGTTGCTTTAATGGACTTTAAAGAGTCCGATAACGAGAATAAGTGATAGACGTCATTTAGGTTCTTGCAAACTACTCTGAGCGGATTAAACAGCTCATAATTATATTTACAATGACTAAGCTTAACGAAGATAAAGTGCCTAGAGAAGCGGTTAGGGACATTAAAGCTTATTTCACCAAGTAATGAAGGCGAGTCAATAGCACCATTTATTACTTTAATTAAAAAAGAAACGTCAAGAACAAATCTACGTTTCTCAAGAGACGGGAGGGACAGCAGAAGCAACCTATTTTCATACGGAGGAAGAGAGGCAATCGGAGGCAATCCAAATTTCTAAGGGCAAACAGCAAGAATTGCTTTTGAACAGATTCAATTGAATCTACATAGCACCTATATGAAGGAGACCACACAACAGAGGCATACTCGAGTATGGGTGTAACCAAGCAGCCTTTTCGTAATGTAGGGATCATCAAGCTCTTTGGACCACCTCTTTATAAAACCAAGCGCGGACCTAGCTTTGCTAATCGCGAGCTCAATATGCAAGTTAAAACGTAACCTATGCTCAAATAGAACGCCTAAACCTGTGAACGTATCGACGTCCTCGAACTTATGCGAATCAATAAAATTTTGAGTACTGAACGACTTTCTTTATGAGAAAGCAAGCTTCTTACATTTCAGAAGATTGAAAGAGCACCATGCAACCAAATTATTCAAATCATTTTGAAGATGATGTGATTGCGATTCTATGGAAAAGGAAGAAAACAGGTTCGCATCATCAGCATACATTAAGATCTGGCTGGAATTAACCACCGATGGGAGATCATTAATGTATAAACTAAATAAAATGAGACCTAAGTGACTTCCTTGAGCTACGTCAGACATAACGGGGAATTCATCCGAGGTGATGAAGTTAAACAAAATCGTGAAGGATCTATTATGTAGATAAGAGCTTATCCATTTCACTAAATAGAAAGGAACGCCAGAGGCTTGGAGTTTCAAGATAAGTAAGTAATGGTTAACCATATCAAATGCTTTGCTCAAATCAGTGTAAATAACATCTGTGCGAGAGCCATTAGAAAAAGCCTTGAAAACATGATAGGTAAACTCTAGCAAGTTGGTGACTGTAGATTGCCCTTTACGAAAGCCGTGCTGGTGCGGAGAAATATACGAATTATTGACAAAGGCCAAATGCTGAGTCACAATTGGGCAAGACACTCAACTTGGCTATGCCTCTGTAGTTCTCAACAAATTGTCTACTTCCACTCTTGTGGATAGGAATAAGGAAACTACTCTTCCAACATGAAGGGAAAACACCTAAATTCAAGGACAGTTTAAAAATCTTTGAGATCACATCAAGTAACCCGACAGCGAAAGATTTAAGTACACATGATGGAATTCCATCAGGTCCAGGCGCACAACTCTATTTTAGAGAACACAACCTTTTAGAAACGTCATCTTCTGAAATAACCAAGTTAGGAATTGAAACTAAGTTAGTTATAGGATATGGGTAGTTTGCTGATAAATCGAAATTAGCAATCGAAAAGTTTCGTCGGAAATACTCAGCAAACAGATTTGAGATTTCAAAATCATCCGAGGAATCAGAGCCATTAAAAGAAACATGAGAGGGATATTTGAAAAATTTTCTTTTAGAGTTAACAAATTTAAAAAACTATTTAGAATTAGCAAACACAGACGATTTAATGAACTGAATCTGTATCTGCAATAATATTGGTGGTTGAGGGAGTTAAATCTATGCCTCGCCACAGAGTAAGCGAAATAGTCGAGCGCAGAGCCACTTTTCGAATATATTTTGAATAGCGTGTTTTTCTATTCTTGTAATATTTAATTGTCTTATTTAACCACTGGGAACACCTGCTTCGAGGTTGGCACTGCTTGATCGGAGCAGATGCAGCAATAGATAGATTTAATGTATTGTAGAACGATGACAATAAGCTGTCAATACTTCCGGTTGAGAAATCAAGCCTCGTATGTGAAAGACGATGTTTTAGCAATTGATTTTATGAAAATTATTATATTTGTTTAAAACAGTTTGATTTGGCACATTAAGGTAGTTCAATGAAGTGGGAAATCCAATTAAATTGGGCGGGACTGACGCAGATATGGCAATTAATACACCACGACCAATGCGATTCACTCGATCATTTCTAAAGACTTAGAAAGAATTATGAAAAAGTTCCGACGAATGAAGATCGGGTTTCAGCCAAGTTTCAGTGAAGGCCAAACAGAAAAGCTCCATCCTCACTGAATTTAGAAAAGTAGAACGAATTTGGAATTTAGGCCACTAACATTTTGATAAATGAGAGATAATGGGCCTGAAGAAACATTCAGTTTTTTGAAGGCGACAAGACTATTGCCTTGGTATTACGGGGACGATCTCGAGGGATAAATTCCTTAATTAAGGATCGTACTGGCCACAGTGATTTGTTTAACAACATATCACTGTTTTCAGTCGGAACTAATATTTTAAAAGAGGAGCTTGCCCTAGCTTGAGAAGGGGCCATTTTGAAGATGCTAACACGCTTTAAGTTGACTGATGGGACTTTCGTCGCCAGATAACCTTTTATGTTATCCACCACTGTTTCAGGTGCCAGTCTTGACACAAATATTTCTCTTCTGGGAGGAACTGCCGTCAAGCAAATGTCATTACTTCGAACAAGAGGGTTCACGGTAGGAGAGTTTAGAGTTGGGGATAATATAGATGGGGTTATCGCCCTTGTAGCGGCAGCTTGTGAGACTTGCCCAGTCTGGTGACTAGCGATCACATTCGAACAGCCAGGGGGAGAGGATGATTTATCTTTCTCTTCATTATTTTTAGGCGATGGCGCTTGATTGGAGTGAGTGGCGGGTCTGGGCGGAGATACCCTTACCACTTCAGCGTAGCCTAAAACTGACGGACTTGCCGGCTTGTTTGTAACTGTTTCGTTACCAACCGATTCAGCAATATCGGAAACATTACTATTCATTTTAGAGTTAGAGGGAGCGGTAACTTGTATCATCGAATCAGATTTAGAGAAACCCAGAAGTGACGTCTCACACGCTACGCTACGAGTAAAAGATGAGTGCTCAACAAAACGGCACTCATCAAACCTAGACTTAATTAGCTCAAACTTCTCCCACAAGGAGCCGAGATTTCTACTCAATTCAGAGAATATATTTCTCGTCTCCGTGAACAATTTGTAAAAGTCTATCTCCCGCTTCCTACGGTCAGGACATGACCATCTTAAGCCTTTAGACGGGTCAGCGACTGCGTCAGCAGCACGGCCGAGAATACCGGCACACTTTGCATGGCCAAAGCGCTCGCAGAGCTAACAAGAAACGAATCTATCAGAATCCGGGCCTGATTTCGCCCGAAAAGGTGTATATAAACACTCCATGTCCAGTCAAAAAGACAGTTGTGGATTATGAAGACCAAACAGACAAATTGCAAACAAAAAACCCTCAACATAAAAATTTATCACCCAATTTGTGCAAAATTTCTCTGTTACGTTGACACTGCAACAAGAGATAAAATGCGAAACAAACTACTAACACTCAAAAAATAAACAGAGAAACAGAGAGAAAACAAAAAAAGAGAGATTTATATCAGAGCTCAAACTTTTTATTTGCAAAAAACCAATAATACTTCTTTTACTTTCAATTCAATCACTTTCTTCTTAAAGTATATTATAAATGCACACACTATATTGGAAAATAGCCACGCAATTCAACAAACAATTAATTATTAATTGCCGAAAACAAAATATAGACGACTATACCGCGCGACAGAGTTGCCAAACTTTTTATCAAGAGAAATACACTTCAAAGTTCTCTTATTCTACTACTTTGTCTTTCACAACAGTAGGAGTATTTATTTACAATTATATTTCTTAACAGTAGAATTATTCACAATTTATTTTGGCCGTACTCTCAGCTCAAATGTTCTTGCCCGGACTAACTCTCCCTTTCACAAATATTCTATTTATCTACATTTTTACAAGCATGTTACTATACCTAAATTTATGGTTTTATTTCCAATCCCAGCCTTCTTTTCCTCTAATGACGAGTCTGCGAATATGCACTTAGCTTTTACCTGTTTGCTTTTCCGCTAATCGTTTTCATCGGCCTGCAGCTTCATGAGGCGCCTGCGAATGTTCATTTGGTTTTTTCTTCTTTAGGGAATTTATTATTAGGGAAAACTACTTAGTTGACATTAATTGGATATGGGATATTTGTAAGAATAGATTAAGCTGTAATAATTCTTTAGCTCATCTACAATAAATAATATAAAATGTTAATATGTTAATATAATATCGCAACCTTTCACAAATTTTCCAAATTTCTCCAACCACTTTACTATCATTATTTATACAGCTTAACTATAAATTAAAAATTAAATTTGGTCGCAACCAGTCCAAGAGCATAGCAGTTAGCCTGCAGGGACATCTATCCAGACCTACTAATATTACGCCACGTCCTGGACCTAAAGCATATATTATATATACTTACGATATAAAGTATAGACTCGAGACAAACCCACGTTTTATTATATCTTTTCGGAATTAGTTTCTAAATCAATCTAAGCTTGTCTGTCCTTCTATGTGTTTTGTACACTAACGTACTTTGGCCCAAGGACGAACTTCGATTACTCCCCATATAAGGCCCTTATAATTCTAAAAAGTCGTTGTATGAAAAAAAAAAAACAATACATTCTAATCGCTCCTAACAGAATTAAATGGTCATTTTGTAAAAATATGTAATTTTCAATATTTGATCGAAGAAGTCGGCATTTCTCTGTAAATTGCCGAAAAAGTTAGCCTTAACGAATGTGCATGCATGTAGGCCTGTTTCTTCAATCCCTTTTCACCTAAGTGTTCTCACGAAAAATAAGCCTTGTATACATACACTCGTCTAATAATTTTCTTTTTTTTTAATAATTTCATTAACTTGTAATAAAAACTAAATGGTAAAAGACATCAACATGAGTTTTCTTTTAATTTAGATATTGGTTTATATTAGATTTTCAAAAAAATTATTTGATGACTGCCTCTGAATTTCTCTGAAAATGCAACCTTATAATATGAATTTTTGCAACTTATCGACATAAATCTACATTAAATTTCACCAACAATGTGAAACAATGCTCCAACGTAAGCCCAAACTGAAAAATCCGATAGAGTTACGTCGCATGATCTTTATGGCAAGCTCACTCACATAGGTATTTTGAGAGATTACACGGTCATTCAACTCTAAGTAAAATAATTGTTTCGCGGAATGTATGTTAATGCATTTTATTGAAGACACGTATCGTCCAAGTCAAAATCATTGCATTTTTGCCACAAAAAATCAATTATCATATTTCTCTAACGTTTTCCAATGACAGTAATTGCAATGACATTTTCATGGTCAAAAATGGCATTTTCAACCCACGAACCGCACACAAAAGTTATTTTTGTCCTCTAGGAACATTACAGATGTTTTCTTTATACCCAAACGGAAATAATTAATCCCTATTTACAAAGTCATTTAACTAAATATTAGCTTCATCCTACAAGCACGAAACGGAACTGTGGTTTCACTGTTTTGTATGTTACGGTAGACAAAATGATCAAAGGTTTTCACTGTGTTTTGAGCTCTTGTTATGAGACCTTTCAAGTACCCATAATTTGATTTAGTAGGTACCGGTTTCCAATTAATGCAAGAAAGCGCCGTTCAGCAGTTTTTATCAAGGAATTAAATAACTTCATGCTAATCTCAGCAGAAAAGGTTCAGTAAATATAAAAAAGTCAATGCATAGAACAACTGGCTTTTCATTCATTTCACTTCTAGAGGGTGTTGGTTCGACTCACTAGAGATATGCCTTTGACCATTGCGTGAGCAACGAAGGGAGTAAAAGTTGGAAGCGTTACATTTGACTTAACTATGTTATGTAGGGGCATATAAATTGTAGAGTGTTTACATAGTTACCAGTATATATCCAAAACCAAAAGCCAAAAGCGTTGTATATGAATTCAAACCATTATATGTAAGAGCTTTAAAAAATTAAACAAACTTTAATTACTTTGATTATTTTAATACAATATATATTTAACTTGTTTTTTTGACTGAAGTTGTAGGCTAAGAAAAATTTTGGGTAAAAATGACTTCTTGAGTTGTTGTTTTATATTCAAAAGATCTATAACAATTAAACCCTTGGGACTTGCTCCTCCTATCGTTGATCTGCAATTAAGGGGAAATTTAGTGCATTTTGGTGATTTGAGATTTTGCGAAAGCGATTGATGAGAAAGCAAACCCCAACGCAGCTTTCAAAGGCAGTGTTTTTTTAATTCATACAAATAGGGGGTTTTCTTGTTGTTATCGAACAGTAAGTACGCGAAAGGTCTTTGCGAGTGTGTATGCATACGTGCATCTTGTGTTAGTCATCTAATTGTACATGTGTCGACATTTCATACAAAATTCTTTCTATTGTTTCAAAATTTCTCTTATTAGAAAGAGACGCACTCCTTCTTGCCTCACGGAAAAGTAAAATAATTAAGGTAGATGAAAAAAAATTGCAATTTTTTGAAACTCATATTCACTTGTGATGACGACCAAACAACATTTGAACTACTAACAAAGCAACATTTATAATAGACATTGTACATATATACGTATGCACACACTTTGAAAAAGCATAATATTTCCTGCAACCCTTACGGTGGCGTTGCGAAACAAAAGTTCATGTAAATACGGTGGAAACATCTAAAAAACGACCCAAAACTTTTACAGTTTTTAGCACTTTTTGTTTTTGTGTTTTTTTAACGTTTGTCCGGATATATACGTATATATATATATATTATATATATATATGCATATACATGAAAAGCAAAGCTTACAATACAAATTGTATTCTATACCAAAATTTTTATATGTATTCACATTCATACACACAAACACATATGTATATAAATGCATACATACATACACACGTACACACATACATGCACACATTAACACACACATTTCGGTTGGGCATATACTGCAAGTGTTTAATAATACGAAAGCCAGAGATTTGCTTGCATATGTATGATAAACACACATAACGTATATAATACATCCAGAGATTTCATATATATCTCTATGGATGTGTGCATAAGTGTGAACTCTTGACATCTGCATATACGTATGGAATTTTAGCGACAGCCCCACAATCTTATAGCAAATAAGTAGTATGACTAGACGCTAGCTAAACACTTATATAAAGCAAATCTAAATATACCCACGGATACATACTTTGGAAGTAGGCAAACAGGCGTCACTCCCTTATTTGCACAATAGTACCTTATAATGTTCTTGATAATAATATGATCATAATGATGATAATAATTTGATGAAACCAATGCTACTGTTGTTGTTGTTGCTGTTATCATTCTTGTTGTTTTTTGCACTGATGACTTGAATTCACTGTCTCACTTAGTTTTTGAAATAAAAAAAAAAAAAAAGTATTAAAGAGATGGCTGCAAGCAAAACTTTTA
>NW_024006374.1:0-5836 GCF_014805625.2 Glossina fuscipes | reverse complement strand
TTGCAAAGCAAGTCAGTGAGCTAAATTTCATCAAAATATCTCCAAAAGTGGCGACCTGAAGACAGACGGACAGACAAGCCTAGATCGATTCAGAAAACTATTCTGAATCAATCGGTATATTAATAGCTGGTCTCACCTCAAGCCCTTCTGGGTATTACATACCTCCGCACACACTTAATATACGTTGACCACAGGTGGTGTAGGGTACAAGAACTAAACATTACAACTATTAATATAAGGGTGTAATTAAGGTAATTGAAAAAGCATTATATGAAAAAATATTGAAATAAAAAGTTTTATTTTATTACACCCTACGTCACTTGTGATACAAAGTTGTATAAGTATTAAGCTTGTTCGCCCGCCTGGCCGTCTTGGTTTCTTGTACTCAGTACTCAATACTCAAGCCATAAATTTTGAAATATTTCGAAGAGATTTGGTACACGGGCGCGCTTTGTCCCAAGGACGAACGCTATTTGAAATTCGGACCGAAGTACCACTCGACCTTTCCCGAATAACACCTCATTTCGAACAGTCATTATATAAATCTCTGCAACGTAACGTAAGGTATCGAATGGCTTCTCGTCACCGTACTCTCGACTACGTAGTTTAATCTTTCGTTTAGACGTATTTTATAAAAATTCGATCACATTATTAGCTGTTCGTTTCAAATATTGCCTAACTGTCAACCACCTTTAAATATTTCCATTTAATGTAAAATGCATTTACAGCACTTGCAAAGAAAACGATTCGTACAATATTCTATATTGTTGTTATTATTATTATTATTATTATTATTATCATTATTAATTATTAGCCAGAGGATAAATTCAAATATTAAAGTCTTAAAAAGCACTGGCACATCTAAGGTTTTCGGCTTTATTAAAAACTCTATCGCACTTGAGATTTGAACCCACGACCATGGAGTTGCTAGTCGAAACTCTTAACTACCCGGCCACTCAAGCGGTTATATTGTTATTATTATATTATTTTTCATGAAAGAACTTTGTATTATTAATCCCTACTTTGACAAAATAAATTTTAATACCTTTAATATATCCGTGATTTATAGTTTGTGAAAATTTAAGCACTCCGCGTTGTAGAATGTTTGAACAATACATTACATTACATATTAAAATTGACTATTAATTGCATTGACACAGAAGTTAAAACAAAGTTAAAGACTTTTATTTACCACAAAAACGGAAAAATTGAAAAGAAAAAACTAAACAAAACAAAAACAAGCAATGACATTATAGTGGACCTTAATTCATAGTTAAATACTCTACATCACGTCGCTTAATACAGTTTATATAATGATTTTTGGGGATAGCGGAATGGGAATATATGGGAAATTGTCGAAAAATTGGTTCAATTCAAAGTATTTGCAATAGCGTTCAAAATGTCGAGGCTGAGTAAATGAAATAAAACTCAACAAGATGGACAAACGGACAGATAACCTTGGGTCGTATTGGCGTAATGAAAGGTTGGATCTATTTCAAGTCTGCGTTTTGTATGCATTCGCAATTAACTTAATATGCCCTTGTAGTATAAGCGGTGTGGGGCTTAATAAACTAATACAATATAATGAATGGAGTGAGAGCGAAATAAAGACTTATTAAGTAGAACAAAAATTTCATTAAATAAATGTATGAACACACCGACCGCCTCCGACTGCATTGGGTGGTGTTCTTCCAAGTATCAAATGAAATTATTTAATGCTTAGCCAGCCAACGCAGTTGTTGTCCTTTAGCAACAACAGCAATTACGTTAACAACACCAATAATAACCAACCATAGCCAAAGAATTGTTGTGTTCGCAAGTAGTATAAATAAATATCAAGTAGCAGCGCATACTGACCTGTCAAAATCATAATAAATGTTGTAGTTTTAAAGCGGCAACAATGACGTTTATATTTTCTATGAAAAAGCAAAAAGGAAAAAAAAAAAAAATAAAAATAAATAAAAACAAGTAAAATTACAAACATATTTATTTATGAGTTAATAAAGTTAATTAAATGTTTTCGTTTTGTAAAAAGAAAAAATTAAAAAAGTTACATAATAGAAAAAAATGTATTTAATACTTACATAATCTATAACTAAGTCCTTCTTTTTAAGTGGCTTTTTTTTTTACATAAGCAACATCGATTTTTGGCGTCCACTTGAAAGAAGTTTCATTGTTGTTTTCCTCGCGCTTGAATTTAAGCGACGCTTAAATAAGCATAATATGCTAACTAAATATGTTATGCAAACGTAAGCATCCTACCGATGTGCTGTCAACATACACTTGATAGGAGTAATATGCAGCAACATGTAATCCTGTTGCTGTTAAAATTACTAAATACATTTACTATAATCAAGGCTTGCAGACATATGAAATCAACTTGGCTGTTCCTGCCTAAATTATAGCGTGCAAAAGGTTTTCAATAAGTAATTTCGTGCACTTGATGAACTTAGTGTGGCTTTTGATATATACGCCAAGCATGACATGTACATGACAGACTTTTCACCCTACAAACACAGTATAGCCCTTTATAATAAGGCGCACGCGGTGGTAGATTTGTTCCGTATTACACGAATAATTTAGGTTATGTTAATACATGAGTTGTTAACAATCGTCCAAAGCGATTCAATTATTTATTATATTTAAAATAGTTTTCTCCAAAGATTAGGGTTAAGACATTGCGTGACAACAATTTTTACGGCCACTGACTAATAAATGCCTCTCAAATTTACAACAGATGCATAAAAGTTTTTTTTTTTTTTTATACAAAATCATAACCTTAGGTAGGTGTTATACATATCCGTTTTATATAATAGTCCGTGTATGAGGCCGCGTTATGGGGGCGTCTACTGTCTGCGCTAAACGAAAGATAACGTGTCTACCTTTTCGTAATAAATTGCTTCTTGCAAGAATTTCGTAAATAGTTGCAACTTTTCATTCTCGGCCACGCTATGTAGTGGGTATGTAGTAGATGAATGTTTTTTTTTTTTTTCTTTTTTTTGTTTTTTTGTTTTTGATCAGATATTTACGGAGCTGGGTTACCTGGTCGTCGGCTAATGCAAGAGGTAAGAGGGAATGATGACGGGGCCGGGGAGGTTATCGCTGAACTGTTTATAAAACATTTGACACCTTATGCTGGTATAAAAAATATTTATAAACAATTACATTCTTGCGGATGAGGAGGACTTTGAGAGATAAAGAAAATCCAAAGTCAAGAAATTATTATTTGATTTATTTATATTATTACATACTTTTCTCTTCTTATACTAGAAAATATTTATAGCGTTTCAGTACATTTTTCATCATTTTATTCCCACCACTGGGAAGTATGGGGTGTAGACCGATTTATCATAATATTTGCAGCACCCAAAAGAAATCTTCGGCATAACATTCCGAATTAAATTAAACAAAATTCCGAATTAAAGAAAAGGAAAGCATGCATAAATGATAAACAAAAAAATTCTTTTTGAAACATTTATTAAAACGGCGTCAGCAAAGCCATTCCCTCGAATTATCTTTAATTTAAGAGACTCTTCGGCGTACTGTGTAACTGTTTGTGTTTAAATGTAAGTCTTCCGAATTTTCGTTAATTTTTGACGAAAAGAAAGGCAATCATTTTTTTATCATGTGCAACTTAGCTACCTCCGATTACCGTTTGTTTGCATCGATGTACCACGCACCTGTTGAATAGCAATTCCTGTGGCATCGACAAATTCGCCGAAAGATGGTAAAAATGTGTAACTAGCGATAAGCCGTACTTTAAATAAAACGTTTTTTTTTTTTTTTTATAATTATTCTCAAAATGATGTGTCTCTAGAAAAAAAAAAAGTCCGCATTCCGTGTTTGGACTTGTACATATCTATATATACACGTGTACAATTCTCTAAATTGATTGCTCAATGAAGCGTAAAGCATGCTTTCTCTTTTCCTAAAATTTTGGGTATAGGCAGCTTGAACCTTGATGCTTGTACGGTGTAACGGTGTAGCAGTTGTTTACAAACTGTCGTTCAATGGATATCTCAATCTCGGAGTGAAATTGCAGGAAACTATGAAATAGTTAGAAAGTGGTTTACGAGATTTAGTGCTAAAGAACGATGAAATTCGCATAGATCCGTTCGCCTTTGCCGCAGTAAGTCAACCAAGTGATCTGCAGACTTGTCTCCCTCTGTTGAGCACCGGTTCAGATCGATACGGTCATATTTATTTAGCAGATCAGCAACTCTTCAAGGTTGAATATGTGCGAATGAGAGCAATGGTGATTGCTACTAACGCTAGATTAGGAAATTTCCACAGTGACGGTATCCATACGCTACTCGATAAAAGGCACAAAACCATATATAATGATGGTGCGAACTATTCCGATTATTCAGCTTTTCATCAAGTATATTTTAAATAAAGTTGAATTTTACACAAAAAGTTATAGAATTTATTTTTAATATATATGTTTATACATACTACAAAAATGATAAGTTTATTATAGTTATATATATAAATTTATATTACGTAGGACTCTCTAGTGGGTGTTTTTTGATTTTCTTAAGTGAAATAAAAATTTATCCTCTTGTGAGAGTCATAAAAATTTTATGGAATTTTTTTTTATTTATGCGTATTTTGTATTTCCGTTTATTAAGCAAAAATATTTAAATTATAACATAGAATTTTATTATTCAAATAACCAGCTGTGTTGTTTATTATAAAATAATTATTAGTTAGACAAAAAAAAAAATTCTTTCTTTTTAACAAAATAATTGAGAATTTTACACAAAATTGTAAAATGATGTCATCTTTCTAATAATGAGAAGAAAAGAAGAGAAAATATAAAAAAAAAAAAAATTAAATAAAATAAAAACAAAAATAAAAATAACAACAAAACTTAAACTACTATCACGTTAACGCACGTATGTTTGTGCATGCAAAATAGGGAAATCAAAACAAGCAAGCAAGACTCCCACATACACCTTGACCGTGTCGACATCAACCAAGTCGTACCAAGTTTTGCATCCACTACTTGTACTAGTTTGGCGAATATTCTTATCGCAAAGCTCCTTCGATAATATTCAACGCTTCTTTTCGGAGTTATTTCACGATTATAAATGCGAACGTAAATGCTTGTTAGGCTTAATTCGTTCATACGATAACTATCGATATCTGCACATCACTTGAAATATTATTATTTTCACATTTTTCATCGTAAATTTTCCAGGAAAACGTAGGAACGGTTCGATCGGAAACGATCGTTTTAGTAAACTCTTAGTTGTTTTCTAATTGTATGTAAACGAAATGATTGACCGAAGCTCAAGCTCTTGACCATAACGTAAGTCTAACTGCTAAAGTACGCGTTCTTAACATTTCTCAGTGGGTAGATATAGTTTTCAGGCTAAGAACTTTCTGTTAGACAACTGGACACTTTTTCACAATAAGTGATAAATAGTTAGCTTTAATGACTCATTATTTTTATAAAAGATGAATTTATTTCATAGCTTGGGTTAGGAATTGAAAAAATTTAGAAGCTATTGTTCATGTAGATAACGTCCGACGATTTAAAGTTTTAAAATTAAATCTTCTATGGCTTCCATTTTGCTCTGCAATATTTAATCGTTTAACTTAATTTTTATTATATTTACAAACTACACTACTTGTGCACATTAAGTTTACGCGTATGTACGTACCTTCCAGAACTACCTATTAATGTACCAAATAATTCAGAATCGTTTTCTGAATCGATCTAACCTTGTCTGTCCGTCGGTCTAGCTGCCCATGTATTTTGGTGTTCAGCCAGCAGGTCGCCATTTTGGAGATATTTTGATGAAATTTAGCTCACTGACTTGCTTTGCAA
>NW_024006373.1:0-5837 GCF_014805625.2 Glossina fuscipes | reverse complement strand
TTGCAAAGCAAGTCAGTGAGCTAAATTTCATCAAAATATCTCCAAAATGGCGACCTGCTGGCTGAACACCAAAATACATGGGCAGCTAGACCGACGGACAGACAAGGTTAGATCGATTCAGAAAACGATTCTGAATTATTTGGTACATTAATAGGTAGTTCTGGAAGGTACGTACATACGCGTAAACTTAATGTGCACAAGTAGTGTAGTTTGTAAATATAATAAAAATTAAGTTAAACGATTAAATATTGCAGAGCAAAATGGAAGCCATAGAAGATTTAATTTTAAAACTTTAAATCGTCGGACGTTATCTACATGAACAATAGCTTCTAAATTTTTTCAATTCCTAACCCAAGCTATGAAATAAATTCATCTTTTATAAAAATAATGAGTCATTAAAGCTAACTATTTATCACTTATTGTGAAAAAGTGTCCAGTTGTCTAACAGAAAGTTCTTAGCCTGAAAACTATATCTACCCACTGAGAAATGTTAAGAACGCGTACTTTAGCAGTTAGACTTACGTTATGGTCAAGAGCTTGAGCTTCGGTCAATCATTTCGTTTACATACAATTAGAAAACAACTAAGAGTTTACTAAAACGATCGTTTCCGATCGAACCGTTCCTACGTTTTCCTGGAAAATTTACGATGAAAAATGTGAAAATAATAATATTTCAAGTGATGTGCAGATATCGATAGTTATCGTATGAACGAATTAAGCCTAACAAGCATTTACGTTCGCATTTATAATCGTGAAATAACTCCGAAAAGAAGCGTTGAATATTATCGAAGGAGCTTTGCGATAAGAATATTCGCCAAACTAGTACAAGTAGTGGATGCAAAACTTGGTACGACTTGGTTGATGTCGACACGGTCAAGGTGTATGTGGGAGTCTTGCTTGCTTGTTTTGATTTCCCTATTTTGCATGCACAAACATACGTGCGTTAACGTGATAGTAGTTTAAGTTTTGTTGTTATTTTTATTTTTGTTTTTATTTTATTTAATTTTTTTTTTTTTTATATTTTCTCTTCTTTTCTTCTCATTATTAGAAAGATGACATCATTTTACAATTTTGTGTAAAATTCTCAATTATTTTGTTAAAAAGAAAGAATTTTTTTTTTTGTCTAACTAATAATTATTTTATAATAAACAACACAGCTGGTTATTTGAATAATAAAATTCTATGTTATAATTTAAATATTTTTGCTTAATAAACGGAAATACAAAATACGCATAAATAAAAAAAAATTCCATAAAATTTTTATGACTCTCACAAGAGGATAAATTTTTATTTCACTTAAGAAAATCAAAAAACACCCACTAGAGAGTCCTACGTAATATAAATTTATATATATAACTATAATAAACTTATCATTTTTGTAGTATGTATAAACATATATATTAAAAATAAATTCTATAACTTTTTGTGTAAAATTCAACTTTATTTAAAATATACTTGATGAAAAGCTGAATAATCGGAATAGTTCGCACCATCATTATATATGGTTTTGTGCCTTTTATCGAGTAGCGTATGGATACCGTCACTGTGGAAATTTCCTAATCTAGCGTTAGTAGCAATCACCATTGCTCTCATTCGCACATATTCAACCTTGAAGAGTTGCTGATCTGCTAAATAAATATGACCGTATCGATCTGAACCGGTGCTCAACAGAGGGAGACAAGTCTGCAGATCACTTGGTTGACTTACTGCGGCAAAGGCGAACGGATCTATGCGAATTTCATCGTTCTTTAGCACTAAATCTCGTAAACCACTTTCTAACTATTTCATAGTTTCCTGCAATTTCACTCCGAGATTGAGATATCCATTGAACGACAGTTTGTAAACAACTGCTACACCGTTACACCGTACAAGCATCAAGGTTCAAGCTGCCTATACCCAAAATTTTAGGAAAAGAGAAAGCATGCTTTACGCTTCATTGAGCAATCAATTTAGAGAATTGTACACGTGTATATATAGATATGTACAAGTCCAAACACGGAATGCGGACTTTTTTTTTTTCTAGAGACACATCATTTTGAGAATAATTATAAAAAAAAAAAAAAAACGTTTTATTTAAAGTACGGCTTATCGCTAGTTACACATTTTTACCATCTTTCGGCGAATTTGTCGATGCCACAGGAATTGCTATTCAACAGGTGCGTGGTACATCGATGCAAACAAACGGTAATCGGAGGTAGCTAAGTTGCACATGATAAAAAAATGATTGCCTTTCTTTTCGTCAAAAATTAACGAAAATTCGGAAGACTTACATTTAAACACAAACAGTTACACAGTACGCCGAAGAGTCTCTTAAATTAAAGATAATTCGAGGGAATGGCTTTGCTGACGCCGTTTTAATAAATGTTTCAAAAAGAATTTTTTTGTTTATCATTTATGCATGCTTTCCTTTTCTTTAATTCGGAATTTTGTTTAATTTAATTCGGAATGTTATGCCGAAGATTTCTTTTGGGTGCTGCAAATATTATGATAAATCGGTCTACACCCCATACTTCCCAGTGGTGGGAATAAAATGATGAAAAATGTACTGAAACGCTATAAATATTTTCTAGTATAAGAAGAGAAAAGTATGTAATAATATAAATAAATCAAATAATAATTTCTTGACTTTGGATTTTCTTTATCTCTCAAAGTCCTCCTCATCCGCAAGAATGTAATTGTTTATAAATATTTTTTATACCAGCATAAGGTGTCAAATGTTTTATAAACAGTTCAGCGATAACCTCCCCGGCCCCGTCATCATTCCCTCTTACCTCTTGCATTAGCCGACGACCAGGTAACCCAGCTCCGTAAATATCTGATCAAAAACAAAAAAACAAAAAAAAGAAAAAAAAAAAAAACATTCATCTACTACATACCCACTACATAGCGTGGCCGAGAATGAAAAGTTGCAACTATTTACGAAATTCTTGCAAGAAGCAATTTATTACGAAAAGGTAGACACGTTATCTTTCGTTTAGCGCAGACAGTAGACGCCCCCATAACGCGGCCTCATACACGGACTATTATATAAAACGGATATGTATAACACCTACCTAAGGTTATGATTTTGTATAAAAAAAAAAAAAAACTTTTATGCATCTGTTGTAAATTTGAGAGGCATTTATTAGTCAGTGGCCGTAAAAATTGTTGTCACGCAATGTCTTAACCCTAATCTTTGGAGAAAACTATTTTAAATATAATAAATAATTGAATCGCTTTGGACGATTGTTAACAACTCATGTATTAACATAACCTAAATTATTCGTGTAATACGGAACAAATCTACCACCGCGTGCGCCTTATTATAAAGGGCTATACTGTGTTTGTAGGGTGAAAAGTCTGTCATGTACATGTCATGCTTGGCGTATATATCAAAAGCCACACTAAGTTCATCAAGTGCACGAAATTACTTATTGAAAACCTTTTGCACGCTATAATTTAGGCAGGAACAGCCAAGTTGATTTCATATGTCTGCAAGCCTTGATTATAGTAAATGTATTTAGTAATTTTAACAGCAACAGGATTACATGTTGCTGCATATTACTCCTATCAAGTGTATGTTGACAGCACATCGGTAGGATGCTTACGTTTGCATAACATATTTAGTTAGCATATTATGCTTATTTAAGCGTCGCTTAAATTCAAGCGCGAGGAAAACAACAATGAAACTTCTTTCAAGTGGACGCCAAAAATCGATGTTGCTTATGTAAAAAAAAAAGCCACTTAAAAAGAAGGACTTAGTTATAGATTATGTAAGTATTAAATACATTTTTTTCTATTATGTAACTTTTTTAATTTTTTCTTTTTACAAAACGAAAACATTTAATTAACTTTATTAACTCATAAATAAATATGTTTGTAATTTTACTTGTTTTTTATTTATTTTTATTTTTTATTTTTTTCCTTTTTGCTTTTTCATAGAAAATATAAACGTCATTGTTGCCGCTTTAAAACTACAACATTTATTATGATTTTGACAGGTCAGTATGCGCTGCTACTTGATATTTATTTATACTACTTGCGAACACAACAATTCTTTGGCTATGGTTGGTTATTATTGGTGTTGTTAACGTAATTGCTGTTGTTGCTAAAGGACAACAACTGCGTTGGCTGGCTAAGCATTAAATAATTTCATTTGATACTTGGAAGAACACCACCCAATGCAGTCGGAGGCGGTCGGTGTGTTCATACATTTATTTAATGAAATTTTTGTTCTACTTAATAAGTCTTTATTTCGCTCTCACTCCATTCATTATATTGTATTAGTTTATTAAGCCCCACACCGCTTATACTACAAGGGCATATTAAGTTAATTGCGAATGCATACAAAACGCAGACTTGAAATAGATCCAACCTTTCATTACGCCAATACGACCCAAGGTTATCTGTCCGTTTGTCCATCTTGTTGAGTTTTATTTCATTTACTCAGCCTCGACATTTTGAACGCTATTGCAAATACTTTGAATTGAACCAATTTTTCGACAATTTCCCATATATTCCCATTCCGCTATCCCCAAAAATCATTATATAAACTGTATTAAGCGACGTGATGTAGAGTATTTAACTATGAATTAAGGTCCACTATAATGTCATTGCTTGTTTTTGTTTTGTTTAGTTTTTTCTTTTCAATTTTTCCGTTTTTGTGGTAAATAAAAGTCTTTAACTTTGTTTTAACTTCTGTGTCAATGCAATTAATAGTCAATTTTAATATGTAATGTAATGTATTGTTCAAACATTCTACAACGCGGAGTGCTTAAATTTTCACAAACTATAAATCACGGATATATTAAAGGTATTAAAATTTATTTTGTCAAAGTAGGGATTAATAATACAAAGTTCTTTCATGAAAAATAATATAATAATAACAATATAACCGCTTGAGTGGCCGGGTAGTTAAGAGTTTCGACTAGCAACTCCATGGTCGTGGGTTCAAATCTCAAGTGCGATAGAGTTTTTAATAAAGCCGAAAACCTTAGATGTGCCAGTGCTTTTTAAGACTTTAATATTTGAATTTATCCTCTGGCTAATAATTAATAATGATAATAATAATAATAATAATAATAATAACAACAATATAGAATATTGTACGAATCGTTTTCTTTGCAAGTGCTGTAAATGCATTTTACATTAAATGGAAATATTTAAAGGTGGTTGACAGTTAGGCAATATTTGAAACGAACAGCTAATAATGTGATCGAATTTTTATAAAATACGTCTAAACGAAAGATTAAACTACGTAGTCGAGAGTACGGTGACGAGAAGCCATTCGATACCTTACGTTACGTTGCAGAGATTTATATAATGACTGTTCGAAATGAGGTGTTATTCGGGAAAGGTCGAGTGGTACTTCGGTCCGAATTTCAAATAGCGTTCGTCCTTGGGACAAAGCGCGCCCGTGTACCAAATCTCTTCGAAATATTTCAAAATTTATGGCTTGAGTATTGAGTACTGAGTACAAGAAACCAAGACGGCCAGGCGGGCGAACAAGCTTAATACTTATACAACTTTGTATCACAAGTGACGTAGGGTGTAATAAAATAAAACTTTTTATTTCAATATTTTTTCATATAATGCTTTTTCAATTACCTTAATTACACCCTTATATTAATAGTTGTAATGTTTAGTTCTTGTACCCTACACCACCTGTGGTCAACGTATATTAAGTGTGTGCGGAGGTATGTAATACCCAGAAGGGCTTGAGGTGAGACCAGCTATTAATATACCGATTGATTCAGAATAGTTTTCTGAATCGATCTAGGCTTGTCTGTCCGTCTGTCTTCAGGTCGCCACTTTTGGAGATATTTTGATGAAATTTAGCTCACTGACTTGCTTTGCAA
>NW_024006372.1:0-5837 GCF_014805625.2 Glossina fuscipes | reverse complement strand
TTGCAAAGCAAGTCAGTGAGCTAAATTTCATCAAAATATCTCCAAAAGTGGCGACCTGAAGACAGACGGACAGACAAGCCTAGATCGATTCAGAAAACTATTCTGAATCAATCGGTATATTAATAGCTGGTCTCACCTCAAGCCCTTCTGGGTATTACATACCTCCGCACACACTTAATATACGTTGACCACAGGTGGTGTAGGGTACAAGAACTAAACATTACAACTATTAATATAAGGGTGTAATTAAGGTAATTGAAAAAGCATTATATGAAAAAATATTGAAATAAAAAGTTTTATTTTATTACACCCTACGTCACTTGTGATACAAAGTTGTATAAGTATTAAGCTTGTTCGCCCGCCTGGCCGTCTTGGTTTCTTGTACTCAGTACTCAATACTCAAGCCATAAATTTTGAAATATTTCGAAGAGATTTGGTACACGGGCGCGCTTTGTCCCAAGGACGAACGCTATTTGAAATTCGGACCGAAGTACCACTCGACCTTTCCCGAATAACACCTCATTTCGAACAGTCATTATATAAATCTCTGCAACGTAACGTAAGGTATCGAATGGCTTCTCGTCACCGTACTCTCGACTACGTAGTTTAATCTTTCGTTTAGACGTATTTTATAAAAATTCGATCACATTATTAGCTGTTCGTTTCAAATATTGCCTAACTGTCAACCACCTTTAAATATTTCCATTTAATGTAAAATGCATTTACAGCACTTGCAAAGAAAACGATTCGTACAATATTCTATATTGTTGTTATTATTATTATTATTATTATTATTATCATTATTAATTATTAGCCAGAGGATAAATTCAAATATTAAAGTCTTAAAAAGCACTGGCACATCTAAGGTTTTCGGCTTTATTAAAAACTCTATCGCACTTGAGATTTGAACCCACGACCATGGAGTTGCTAGTCGAAACTCTTAACTACCCGGCCACTCAAGCGGTTATATTGTTATTATTATATTATTTTTCATGAAAGAACTTTGTATTATTAATCCCTACTTTGACAAAATAAATTTTAATACCTTTAATATATCCGTGATTTATAGTTTGTGAAAATTTAAGCACTCCGCGTTGTAGAATGTTTGAACAATACATTACATTACATATTAAAATTGACTATTAATTGCATTGACACAGAAGTTAAAACAAAGTTAAAGACTTTTATTTACCACAAAAACGGAAAAATTGAAAAGAAAAAACTAAACAAAACAAAAACAAGCAATGACATTATAGTGGACCTTAATTCATAGTTAAATACTCTACATCACGTCGCTTAATACAGTTTATATAATGATTTTTGGGGATAGCGGAATGGGAATATATGGGAAATTGTCGAAAAATTGGTTCAATTCAAAGTATTTGCAATAGCGTTCAAAATGTCGAGGCTGAGTAAATGAAATAAAACTCAACAAGATGGACAAACGGACAGATAACCTTGGGTCGTATTGGCGTAATGAAAGGTTGGATCTATTTCAAGTCTGCGTTTTGTATGCATTCGCAATTAACTTAATATGCCCTTGTAGTATAAGCGGTGTGGGGCTTAATAAACTAATACAATATAATGAATGGAGTGAGAGCGAAATAAAGACTTATTAAGTAGAACAAAAATTTCATTAAATAAATGTATGAACACACCGACCGCCTCCGACTGCATTGGGTGGTGTTCTTCCAAGTATCAAATGAAATTATTTAATGCTTAGCCAGCCAACGCAGTTGTTGTCCTTTAGCAACAACAGCAATTACGTTAACAACACCAATAATAACCAACCATAGCCAAAGAATTGTTGTGTTCGCAAGTAGTATAAATAAATATCAAGTAGCAGCGCATACTGACCTGTCAAAATCATAATAAATGTTGTAGTTTTAAAGCGGCAACAATGACGTTTATATTTTCTATGAAAAAGCAAAAAGGAAAAAAATAAAAAATAAAAATAAATAAAAAACAAGTAAAATTACAAACATATTTATTTATGAGTTAATAAAGTTAATTAAATGTTTTCGTTTTGTAAAAAGAAAAAATTAAAAAAGTTACATAATAGAAAAAAATGTATTTAATACTTACATAATCTATAACTAAGTCCTTCTTTTTAAGTGGCTTTTTTTTTTACATAAGCAACATCGATTTTTGGCGTCCACTTGAAAGAAGTTTCATTGTTGTTTTCCTCGCGCTTGAATTTAAGCGACGCTTAAATAAGCATAATATGCTAACTAAATATGTTATGCAAACGTAAGCATCCTACCGATGTGCTGTCAACATACACTTGATAGGAGTAATATGCAGCAACATGTAATCCTGTTGCTGTTAAAATTACTAAATACATTTACTATAATCAAGGCTTGCAGACATATGAAATCAACTTGGCTGTTCCTGCCTAAATTATAGCGTGCAAAAGGTTTTCAATAAGTAATTTCGTGCACTTGATGAACTTAGTGTGGCTTTTGATATATACGCCAAGCATGACATGTACATGACAGACTTTTCACCCTACAAACACAGTATAGCCCTTTATAATAAGGCGCACGCGGTGGTAGATTTGTTCCGTATTACACGAATAATTTAGGTTATGTTAATACATGAGTTGTTAACAATCGTCCAAAGCGATTCAATTATTTATTATATTTAAAATAGTTTTCTCCAAAGATTAGGGTTAAGACATTGCGTGACAACAATTTTTACGGCCACTGACTAATAAATGCCTCTCAAATTTACAACAGATGCATAAAAGTTTTTTTTTTTTTTTATACAAAATCATAACCTTAGGTAGGTGTTATACATATCCGTTTTATATAATAGTCCGTGTATGAGGCCGCGTTATGGGGGCGTCTACTGTCTGCGCTAAACGAAAGATAACGTGTCTACCTTTTCGTAATAAATTGCTTCTTGCAAGAATTTCGTAAATAGTTGCAACTTTTCATTCTCGGCCACGCTATGTAGTGGGTATGTAGTAGATGAATGTTTTTTTTTTTTTTCTTTTTTTTGTTTTTTTGTTTTTGATCAGATATTTACGGAGCTGGGTTACCTGGTCGTCGGCTAATGCAAGAGGTAAGAGGGAATGATGACGGGGCCGGGGAGGTTATCGCTGAACTGTTTATAAAACATTTGACACCTTATGCTGGTATAAAAAATATTTATAAACAATTACATTCTTGCGGATGAGGAGGACTTTGAGAGATAAAGAAAATCCAAAGTCAAGAAATTATTATTTGATTTATTTATATTATTACATACTTTTCTCTTCTTATACTAGAAAATATTTATAGCGTTTCAGTACATTTTTCATCATTTTATTCCCACCACTGGGAAGTATGGGGTGTAGACCGATTTATCATAATATTTGCAGCACCCAAAAGAAATCTTCGGCATAACATTCCGAATTAAATTAAACAAAATTCCGAATTAAAGAAAAGGAAAGCATGCATAAATGATAAACAAAAAAATTCTTTTTGAAACATTTATTAAAACGGCGTCAGCAAAGCCATTCCCTCGAATTATCTTTAATTTAAGAGACTCTTCGGCGTACTGTGTAACTGTTTGTGTTTAAATGTAAGTCTTCCGAATTTTCGTTAATTTTTGACGAAAAGAAAGGCAATCATTTTTTTATCATGTGCAACTTAGCTACCTCCGATTACCGTTTGTTTGCATCGATGTACCACGCACCTGTTGAATAGCAATTCCTGTGGCATCGACAAATTCGCCGAAAGATGGTAAAAATGTGTAACTAGCGATAAGCCGTACTTTAAATAAAACGTTTTTTTTTTTTTTTTATAATTATTCTCAAAATGATGTGTCTCTAGAAAAAAAAAAAGTCCGCATTCCGTGTTTGGACTTGTACATATCTATATATACACGTGTACAATTCTCTAAATTGATTGCTCAATGAAGCGTAAAGCATGCTTTCTCTTTTCCTAAAATTTTGGGTATAGGCAGCTTGAACCTTGATGCTTGTACGGTGTAACGGTGTAGCAGTTGTTTACAAACTGTCGTTCAATGGATATCTCAATCTCGGAGTGAAATTGCAGGAAACTATGAAATAGTTAGAAAGTGGTTTACGAGATTTAGTGCTAAAGAACGATGAAATTCGCATAGATCCGTTCGCCTTTGCCGCAGTAAGTCAACCAAGTGATCTGCAGACTTGTCTCCCTCTGTTGAGCACCGGTTCAGATCGATACGGTCATATTTATTTAGCAGATCAGCAACTCTTCAAGGTTGAATATGTGCGAATGAGAGCAATGGTGATTGCTACTAACGCTAGATTAGGAAATTTCCACAGTGACGGTATCCATACGCTACTCGATAAAAGGCACAAAACCATATATAATGATGGTGCGAACTATTCCGATTATTCAGCTTTTCATCAAGTATATTTTAAATAAAGTTGAATTTTACACAAAAAGTTATAGAATTTATTTTTAATATATATGTTTATACATACTACAAAAATGATAAGTTTATTATAGTTATATATATAAATTTATATTACGTAGGACTCTCTAGTGGGTGTTTTTTGATTTTCTTAAGTGAAATAAAAATTTATCCTCTTGTGAGAGTCATAAAAATTTTATGGAATTTTTTTTTATTTATGCGTATTTTGTATTTCCGTTTATTAAGCAAAAATATTTAAATTATAACATAGAATTTTATTATTCAAATAACCAGCTGTGTTGTTTATTATAAAATAATTATTAGTTAGACAAAAAAAAAAATTCTTTCTTTTTAACAAAATAATTGAGAATTTTACACAAAATTGTAAAATGATGTCATCTTTCTAATAATGAGAAGAAAAGAAGAGAAAATATAAAAAAAAAAAAAATTAAATAAAATAAAAACAAAAATAAAAATAACAACAAAACTTAAACTACTATCACGTTAACGCACGTATGTTTGTGCATGCAAAATAGGGAAATCAAAACAAGCAAGCAAGACTCCCACATACACCTTGACCGTGTCGACATCAACCAAGTCGTACCAAGTTTTGCATCCACTACTTGTACTAGTTTGGCGAATATTCTTATCGCAAAGCTCCTTCGATAATATTCAACGCTTCTTTTCGGAGTTATTTCACGATTATAAATGCGAACGTAAATGCTTGTTAGGCTTAATTCGTTCATACGATAACTATCGATATCTGCACATCACTTGAAATATTATTATTTTCACATTTTTCATCGTAAATTTTCCAGGAAAACGTAGGAACGGTTCGATCGGAAACGATCGTTTTAGTAAACTCTTAGTTGTTTTCTAATTGTATGTAAACGAAATGATTGACCGAAGCTCAAGCTCTTGACCATAACGTAAGTCTAACTGCTAAAGTACGCGTTCTTAACATTTCTCAGTGGGTAGATATAGTTTTCAGGCTAAGAACTTTCTGTTAGACAACTGGACACTTTTTCACAATAAGTGATAAATAGTTAGCTTTAATGACTCATTATTTTTATAAAAGATGAATTTATTTCATAGCTTGGGTTAGGAATTGAAAAAATTTAGAAGCTATTGTTCATGTAGATAACGTCCGACGATTTAAAGTTTTAAAATTAAATCTTCTATGGCTTCCATTTTGCTCTGCAATATTTAATCGTTTAACTTAATTTTTATTATATTTACAAACTACACTACTTGTGCACATTAAGTTTACGCGTATGTACGTACCTTCCAGAACTACCTATTAATGTACCAAATAATTCAGAATCGTTTTCTGAATCGATCTAACCTTGTCTGTCCGTCGGTCTAGCTGCCCATGTATTTTGGTGTTCAGCCAGCAGGTCGCCATTTTGGAGATATTTTGATGAAATTTAGCTCACTGACTTGCTTTGCAA
>NW_024006371.1:0-5836 GCF_014805625.2 Glossina fuscipes | reverse complement strand
TTGCAAAGCAAGTCAGTGAGCTAAATTTCATCAAAATATCTCCAAAATGGCGACCTGCTGGCTGAACACCAAAATACATGGGCAGCTAGACCGACGGACAGACAAGGTTAGATCGATTCAGAAAACGATTCTGAATTATTTGGTACATTAATAGGTAGTTCTGGAAGGTACGTACATACGCGTAAACTTAATGTGCACAAGTAGTGTAGTTTGTAAATATAATAAAAATTAAGTTAAACGATTAAATATTGCAGAGCAAAATGGAAGCCATAGAAGATTTAATTTTAAAACTTTAAATCGTCGGACGTTATCTACATGAACAATAGCTTCTAAATTTTTTCAATTCCTAACCCAAGCTATGAAATAAATTCATCTTTTATAAAAATAATGAGTCATTAAAGCTAACTATTTATCACTTATTGTGAAAAAGTGTCCAGTTGTCTAACAGAAAGTTCTTAGCCTGAAAACTATATCTACCCACTGAGAAATGTTAAGAACGCGTACTTTAGCAGTTAGACTTACGTTATGGTCAAGAGCTTGAGCTTCGGTCAATCATTTCGTTTACATACAATTAGAAAACAACTAAGAGTTTACTAAAACGATCGTTTCCGATCGAACCGTTCCTACGTTTTCCTGGAAAATTTACGATGAAAAATGTGAAAATAATAATATTTCAAGTGATGTGCAGATATCGATAGTTATCGTATGAACGAATTAAGCCTAACAAGCATTTACGTTCGCATTTATAATCGTGAAATAACTCCGAAAAGAAGCGTTGAATATTATCGAAGGAGCTTTGCGATAAGAATATTCGCCAAACTAGTACAAGTAGTGGATGCAAAACTTGGTACGACTTGGTTGATGTCGACACGGTCAAGGTGTATGTGGGAGTCTTGCTTGCTTGTTTTGATTTCCCTATTTTGCATGCACAAACATACGTGCGTTAACGTGATAGTAGTTTAAGTTTTGTTGTTATTTTTATTTTTGTTTTTATTTTATTTAATTTTTTTTTTTTTTATATTTTCTCTTCTTTTCTTCTCATTATTAGAAAGATGACATCATTTTACAATTTTGTGTAAAATTCTCAATTATTTTGTTAAAAAGAAAGAATTTTTTTTTTTGTCTAACTAATAATTATTTTATAATAAACAACACAGCTGGTTATTTGAATAATAAAATTCTATGTTATAATTTAAATATTTTTGCTTAATAAACGGAAATACAAAATACGCATAAATAAAAAAAAATTCCATAAAATTTTTATGACTCTCACAAGAGGATAAATTTTTATTTCACTTAAGAAAATCAAAAAACACCCACTAGAGAGTCCTACGTAATATAAATTTATATATATAACTATAATAAACTTATCATTTTTGTAGTATGTATAAACATATATATTAAAAATAAATTCTATAACTTTTTGTGTAAAATTCAACTTTATTTAAAATATACTTGATGAAAAGCTGAATAATCGGAATAGTTCGCACCATCATTATATATGGTTTTGTGCCTTTTATCGAGTAGCGTATGGATACCGTCACTGTGGAAATTTCCTAATCTAGCGTTAGTAGCAATCACCATTGCTCTCATTCGCACATATTCAACCTTGAAGAGTTGCTGATCTGCTAAATAAATATGACCGTATCGATCTGAACCGGTGCTCAACAGAGGGAGACAAGTCTGCAGATCACTTGGTTGACTTACTGCGGCAAAGGCGAACGGATCTATGCGAATTTCATCGTTCTTTAGCACTAAATCTCGTAAACCACTTTCTAACTATTTCATAGTTTCCTGCAATTTCACTCCGAGATTGAGATATCCATTGAACGACAGTTTGTAAACAACTGCTACACCGTTACACCGTACAAGCATCAAGGTTCAAGCTGCCTATACCCAAAATTTTAGGAAAAGAGAAAGCATGCTTTACGCTTCATTGAGCAATCAATTTAGAGAATTGTACACGTGTATATATAGATATGTACAAGTCCAAACACGGAATGCGGACTTTTTTTTTTTCTAGAGACACATCATTTTGAGAATAATTATAAAAAAAAAAAAAAAACGTTTTATTTAAAGTACGGCTTATCGCTAGTTACACATTTTTACCATCTTTCGGCGAATTTGTCGATGCCACAGGAATTGCTATTCAACAGGTGCGTGGTACATCGATGCAAACAAACGGTAATCGGAGGTAGCTAAGTTGCACATGATAAAAAAATGATTGCCTTTCTTTTCGTCAAAAATTAACGAAAATTCGGAAGACTTACATTTAAACACAAACAGTTACACAGTACGCCGAAGAGTCTCTTAAATTAAAGATAATTCGAGGGAATGGCTTTGCTGACGCCGTTTTAATAAATGTTTCAAAAAGAATTTTTTTGTTTATCATTTATGCATGCTTTCCTTTTCTTTAATTCGGAATTTTGTTTAATTTAATTCGGAATGTTATGCCGAAGATTTCTTTTGGGTGCTGCAAATATTATGATAAATCGGTCTACACCCCATACTTCCCAGTGGTGGGAATAAAATGATGAAAAATGTACTGAAACGCTATAAATATTTTCTAGTATAAGAAGAGAAAAGTATGTAATAATATAAATAAATCAAATAATAATTTCTTGACTTTGGATTTTCTTTATCTCTCAAAGTCCTCCTCATCCGCAAGAATGTAATTGTTTATAAATATTTTTTATACCAGCATAAGGTGTCAAATGTTTTATAAACAGTTCAGCGATAACCTCCCCGGCCCCGTCATCATTCCCTCTTACCTCTTGCATTAGCCGACGACCAGGTAACCCAGCTCCGTAAATATCTGATCAAAAACAAAAAAACAAAAAAAAGAAAAAAAAAAAAAACATTCATCTACTACATACCCACTACATAGCGTGGCCGAGAATGAAAAGTTGCAACTATTTACGAAATTCTTGCAAGAAGCAATTTATTACGAAAAGGTAGACACGTTATCTTTCGTTTAGCGCAGACAGTAGACGCCCCCATAACGCGGCCTCATACACGGACTATTATATAAAACGGATATGTATAACACCTACCTAAGGTTATGATTTTGTATAAAAAAAAAAAAAAACTTTTATGCATCTGTTGTAAATTTGAGAGGCATTTATTAGTCAGTGGCCGTAAAAATTGTTGTCACGCAATGTCTTAACCCTAATCTTTGGAGAAAACTATTTTAAATATAATAAATAATTGAATCGCTTTGGACGATTGTTAACAACTCATGTATTAACATAACCTAAATTATTCGTGTAATACGGAACAAATCTACCACCGCGTGCGCCTTATTATAAAGGGCTATACTGTGTTTGTAGGGTGAAAAGTCTGTCATGTACATGTCATGCTTGGCGTATATATCAAAAGCCACACTAAGTTCATCAAGTGCACGAAATTACTTATTGAAAACCTTTTGCACGCTATAATTTAGGCAGGAACAGCCAAGTTGATTTCATATGTCTGCAAGCCTTGATTATAGTAAATGTATTTAGTAATTTTAACAGCAACAGGATTACATGTTGCTGCATATTACTCCTATCAAGTGTATGTTGACAGCACATCGGTAGGATGCTTACGTTTGCATAACATATTTAGTTAGCATATTATGCTTATTTAAGCGTCGCTTAAATTCAAGCGCGAGGAAAACAACAATGAAACTTCTTTCAAGTGGACGCCAAAAATCGATGTTGCTTATGTAAAAAAAAAAGCCACTTAAAAAGAAGGACTTAGTTATAGATTATGTAAGTATTAAATACATTTTTTTCTATTATGTAACTTTTTTAATTTTTTCTTTTTACAAAACGAAAACATTTAATTAACTTTATTAACTCATAAATAAATATGTTTGTAATTTTACTTGTTTTTATTTATTTTTATTTTTTTTTTTTTTCCTTTTTGCTTTTTCATAGAAAATATAAACGTCATTGTTGCCGCTTTAAAACTACAACATTTATTATGATTTTGACAGGTCAGTATGCGCTGCTACTTGATATTTATTTATACTACTTGCGAACACAACAATTCTTTGGCTATGGTTGGTTATTATTGGTGTTGTTAACGTAATTGCTGTTGTTGCTAAAGGACAACAACTGCGTTGGCTGGCTAAGCATTAAATAATTTCATTTGATACTTGGAAGAACACCACCCAATGCAGTCGGAGGCGGTCGGTGTGTTCATACATTTATTTAATGAAATTTTTGTTCTACTTAATAAGTCTTTATTTCGCTCTCACTCCATTCATTATATTGTATTAGTTTATTAAGCCCCACACCGCTTATACTACAAGGGCATATTAAGTTAATTGCGAATGCATACAAAACGCAGACTTGAAATAGATCCAACCTTTCATTACGCCAATACGACCCAAGGTTATCTGTCCGTTTGTCCATCTTGTTGAGTTTTATTTCATTTACTCAGCCTCGACATTTTGAACGCTATTGCAAATACTTTGAATTGAACCAATTTTTCGACAATTTCCCATATATTCCCATTCCGCTATCCCCAAAAATCATTATATAAACTGTATTAAGCGACGTGATGTAGAGTATTTAACTATGAATTAAGGTCCACTATAATGTCATTGCTTGTTTTTGTTTTGTTTAGTTTTTTCTTTTCAATTTTTCCGTTTTTGTGGTAAATAAAAGTCTTTAACTTTGTTTTAACTTCTGTGTCAATGCAATTAATAGTCAATTTTAATATGTAATGTAATGTATTGTTCAAACATTCTACAACGCGGAGTGCTTAAATTTTCACAAACTATAAATCACGGATATATTAAAGGTATTAAAATTTATTTTGTCAAAGTAGGGATTAATAATACAAAGTTCTTTCATGAAAAATAATATAATAATAACAATATAACCGCTTGAGTGGCCGGGTAGTTAAGAGTTTCGACTAGCAACTCCATGGTCGTGGGTTCAAATCTCAAGTGCGATAGAGTTTTTAATAAAGCCGAAAACCTTAGATGTGCCAGTGCTTTTTAAGACTTTAATATTTGAATTTATCCTCTGGCTAATAATTAATAATGATAATAATAATAATAATAATAATAATAACAACAATATAGAATATTGTACGAATCGTTTTCTTTGCAAGTGCTGTAAATGCATTTTACATTAAATGGAAATATTTAAAGGTGGTTGACAGTTAGGCAATATTTGAAACGAACAGCTAATAATGTGATCGAATTTTTATAAAATACGTCTAAACGAAAGATTAAACTACGTAGTCGAGAGTACGGTGACGAGAAGCCATTCGATACCTTACGTTACGTTGCAGAGATTTATATAATGACTGTTCGAAATGAGGTGTTATTCGGGAAAGGTCGAGTGGTACTTCGGTCCGAATTTCAAATAGCGTTCGTCCTTGGGACAAAGCGCGCCCGTGTACCAAATCTCTTCGAAATATTTCAAAATTTATGGCTTGAGTATTGAGTACTGAGTACAAGAAACCAAGACGGCCAGGCGGGCGAACAAGCTTAATACTTATACAACTTTGTATCACAAGTGACGTAGGGTGTAATAAAATAAAACTTTTTATTTCAATATTTTTTCATATAATGCTTTTTCAATTACCTTAATTACACCCTTATATTAATAGTTGTAATGTTTAGTTCTTGTACCCTACACCACCTGTGGTCAACGTATATTAAGTGTGTGCGGAGGTATGTAATACCCAGAAGGGCTTGAGGTGAGACCAGCTATTAATATACCGATTGATTCAGAATAGTTTTCTGAATCGATCTAGGCTTGTCTGTCCGTCTGTCTTCAGGTCGCCACTTTTGGAGATATTTTGATGAAATTTAGCTCACTGACTTGCTTTGCAA
>NW_024006370.1:0-3094 GCF_014805625.2 Glossina fuscipes | reverse complement strand
CCAATCAAAGCGGCCGTATTGACGGGCGTTGTTGTCGTGGCCATGGATGATATTGATTGTTGTCGCTGCTGCTGCTGCAGGTGCTGGTGCTGTTGTTGCTCGTGGTGGTGGTCGTCGTTATTATTATTGTGTATAGCTTTGGCAATCAGTTTGTGCTTTTCAGAGAAGCCAGTAAAAATCTTTGTTTTCAAATACTGTTCACTTCGTTTCGTTTTGTTATCATAAATTATATCGTTGTGACTGGTGTAATGTTGCTGTTGCTGTTGTCGCTGTAAAGGCAAATGACCGTTTCCCGTTGCAGAGCTATTCCGTATATTATAGCTATGTAAGGTAGATGATAATGAAGGTGTATTCAAGCCATCATCCGCAGCTCTAAGTTCCTTAGACGCGTTTGGTATGACAGGTTGACCCATCGAAATATAATACAAACATAGCAGAATAGTTATAAAAGCAGATAATAAGCCAATACAACGGGCCGAGCCACGACGAAATATTTTAAATGGCATGCTGACTGTTGGTTGTGCTCAGGCTTTTTTTTTTGGGGGGTTTTTGTTTCTTACTTTATAACGTTTTATCCTTCTTTCTATTTTGAGCTGTTTTTTTTTTTTTTGTTTTTGATTTGGTTTTTGTTTTTTTTTTTTATAGAGAGAAAATTCGTTGTATTAAAGGCTGATTATTGTTTAGTTGTGACGATTCTATGATCCTCTCCTTTTTCTCGCTGCTGCTCTTTTACTCTTAGTAAGTAAGTTAAGCTGGATTTTAGAGATTTGTGTTACGTTTACGCTGGAATCTTAAAAACTAATTTAGCTGACTGTCAGTCTTGTCAAAAGTTCGGTGCAGCCCTTTATATAATTGCATTTTATGGTTTTCTTTAATGATAATAACGCCATCGTGACGGTGTCCATTGCTGGCCATAAAAGCATTATCGGGAATTTATTAAACTGAAAGAGAGGAATATAAAACACAAAAATACTGACAATAAAAAAAATTCATATAGAATACTATTTGATTGGGTGTAAGTAACATGACAATAATTATTTAAAATGTAATTTCCGTTAATTTCCGTGTGTCTGTAAATGATGTGTAAATTGCTTTAATTAAACGCATTTCAAAGCGCAACAACATTACAATTAATTTATGCATAGAATGAATAGCTCATATCCATTCATTCATTCATTCATTCATTCGCTCAGTCATTCATTCATTTAGTAAGCATTACACAGCTCAACCGGTTCGTATGATTTTCATATAATAAATTTTGCAAAATCTAACAATAAAGTATCAAAGATCGTGTAAGCTAAAGAAGAGGGCGGGTGTGAATAAAGGTTGCAGTAAATTGTAGTAAATTACTTTTCACATACACACACACACACACACACACACACACACAAACACAGACACACGCCCAAGCACACATCCATCCAGAGGCATATAATGTGATTGTTCATTCAATAAAAATAATAAATTATAGCTTTTTTTCATTTTTTTTTTTTTTACGTTTTTTAAAGCGTCACACAAAGCACGTGCTTGCCGTATACAAAACACAGCAACAACAAGAAAAGCAATAACCATAACATGGTGAGAACGAGAATGTACACAATGCTTACTTTACTGCACAACTGTGAAAATAACATATAAAAATATTATAGTTGAGCAAGACCGATCACAAAATACCCTAAGGTATATTCTTTATGTGGAGTGAGGGTGACGATCCCATAAAAAAAAAAAATAAATAAATAAGACCCCTTTAGCAGAAGATGATATTTGTGTCAAAAGCCTTGTCATCTGTTTTTGAAAGCAAACATACATGGGCAGACATGAGATGGACAGACAAGTTTAAATCACTTCAGCAAATTCACGGAAAACGGTAATCATTTGACTTTTCTGTAAAAGGCTTATTTCTCATGAAAACGTTTACATCTGGCCACAATCAAAAAATAGGTCTTTATGGTCCAAATTTGGTATACTTAATTTTTATTCGAAATTATATAATTGAGCAACTTTCATCAACTGTTAAAAATTTTATCTATTTGTCTTATATAAAGACTTACTTTCGTTGGGTAGGTTATATGTGAGGGGGTCCAAGAAGTTGACCCATGCGACCCAGATTTTTCCCATCAGTTTATTATGCGCAAATACTTTTAATTGTATTTAGCGATCTTTTGTTGCAAAAGAATATTAAAATTTTTTTTTGTTAACTCAACTTTTTGAAAATACGGCGTCGTTCGGATAATAAAAAAATTCCTATTCAAACCTTTTCAAATAGTCTTGGTTTTGGGATCAAAACATTTTAGCGTGCCAGTTCTTGTCAGAATATCTCAAACATGGACAGACATACGATGGACAGACAAGTTTGAATCACTTCATAAAATTCAGGTGGATCTTGCGTGTTACATACACACGCACAAATGGAATATACTCTGCATCACTAGTAGGGCATAAAACGTTCATAGGCGATGAAAGGTTTTAGGCTTTAACGGGAGTATTTTATAATTTGAGGTTAGGGTTGACTTTTCTTTTTGTTGAAGGTCTAAAAGTCAGTTAGTTAACATTAATCTTTCGATGAACTTTTTGGAAGCTTTCGAAGTTAAACAAAAAGGTTCCCATTTTTGGCTTCCATTACCTGATTGGCCCCTTAAGTGCCCTTCAAAATCTGCCTGAGTAGCCTAGTAGGTGAGAATTGCAACCATCAAGTGGGTGTTCGTCTGCTTTGCTTCTAGCTATAATGAGTGTTCAGTCGACGAAGGCATGAACTATACTCTGGCCAACATCTCTCTTTCTGCTTCTTCACTTCTTTCTGACCGTCACCTTTAGAATTGATTTTTACCTAGAAGAAAATGTTGGCGGTTACATGTTCACCTTTACGCAATTTTAGCATTTTGATTAGAAAATTCCAATACAAAACGGTATCGGGCGTTACGAAACCTTAGGCTTGGCTCTTTTCAATCCATTTTTTATATTTTTGTTTACCTCCTAATGGGAAAGAAACAGCAATTAAACCTCAACAGCACCAGCACCTGCAGCAGCAGCGACAACAATCAATATCGTCCATGGCCACGACAACAACGCCCGTCAATACGGCCGCTTTGATTGG
>NW_024006369.1:0-3094 GCF_014805625.2 Glossina fuscipes | reverse complement strand
CCAATCAAAGCGGCCGTATTGACGGGCGTTGTTGTCGTGGCCATGGACGATATTGATTGTTGTCGCTGCTGCTGCAGGTGCTGGTGCTGTTGAGGTTTAATTGCTGTTTCTTTCCCATTAGGAGGTAAACAAAAATATAAAAAATGGATTGAAAAGAGCCAAGCCTAAGGTTTCGTAACGCCCGATACCGTTTTGTATTGGAATTTTCTAATCAAAATGCTAAAATTGCGTAAAGGTGAACATGTAACCGCCAACATTTTCTTCTAGGTAAAAATCAATTCTAAAGGTGACGGTCAGAAAGAAGTGAAGAAGCAGAAAGAGAGATGTTGGCCAGAGTATAGTTCATGCCTTCGTCGACTGAACACTCATTATAGCTAGAAGCAAAGCAGACGAACACCCACTTGATGGTTGCAATTCTCACCTACTAGGCTACTCAGGCAGATTTTGAAGGGCACTTAAGGGGCCAATCAGGTAATGGAAGCCAAAAATGGGAACCTTTTTGTTTAACTTCGAAAGCTTCCAAAAAGTTCATCGAAAGATTAATGTTAACTAACTGACTTTTAGACCTTCAACAAAAAGAAAAGTCAACCCTAACCTCAAATTATAAAATACTCCCGTTAAAGCCTAAAACCTTTCATCGCCTATGAACGTTTTATGCCCTACTAGTGATGCAGAGTATATTCCATTTGTGCGTGTGTATGTAACACGCAAGATCCACCTGAATTTTATGAAGTGATTCAAACTTGTCTGTCCATCGTATGTCTGTCCATGTTTGAGATATTCTGACAAGAACTGGCACGCTAAAATGTTTTGATCCCAAAACCAAGACTATTTGAAAAGGTTTGAATAGGAATTTTTTTATTATCCGAACGACGCCGTATTTTCAAAAAGTTGAGTTAACAAAAAAAAATTTTAATATTCTTTTGCAACAAAAGATCGCTAAATACAATTAAAAGTATTTGCGCATAATAAACTGATGGGAAAAATCTGGGTCGCATGGGTCAACTTCTTGGACCCCCTCACATATAACCTACCCAACGAAAGTAAGTCTTTATATAAGACAAATAGATAAAATTTTTAACAGTTGATGAAAGTTGCTCAATTATATAATTTCGAATAAAAATTAAGTATACCAAATTTGGACCATAAAGACCTATTTTTTGATTGTGGCCAGATGTAAACGTTTTCATGAGAAATAAGCCTTTTACAGAAAAGTCAAATGATTACCGTTTTCCGTGAATTTGCTGAAGTGATTTAAACTTGTCTGTCCATCTCATGTCTGCCCATGTATGTTTGCTTTCAAAAACAGATGACAAGGCTTTTGACACAAATATCATCTTCTGCTAAAGGGGTCTTATTTATTTATTTTTTTTTTTTATGGGATCGTCACCCTCACTCCACATAAAGAATATACCTTAGGGTATTTTGTGATCGGTCTTGCTCAACTATAATATTTTTATATGTTATTTTCACAGTTGTGCAGTAAAGTAAGCATTGTGTACATTCTCGTTCTCACCATGTTATGGTTATTGCTTTTCTTGTTGTTGCTGTGTTTTGTATACGGCAAGCACGTGCTTTGTGTGACGCTTTAAAAAACGTAAAAAAAAAAAAAATGAAAAAAAGCTATAATTTATTATTTTTATTGAATGAACAATCACATTATATGCCTCTGGATGGATGTGTGCTTGGGCGTGTGTCTGTGTTTGTGTGTGTGTGTGTGTGTGTGTGTGTGTGTATGTGAAAAGTAATTTACTACAATTTACTGCAACCTTTATTCACACCCGCCCTCTTCTTTAGCTTACACGATCTTTGATACTTTATTGTTAGATTTTGCAAAATTTATTATATGAAAATCATACGAACCGGTTGAGCTGTGTAATGCTTACTAAATGAATGAATGACTGAGCGAATGAATGAATGAATGAATGAATGGATATGAGCTATTCATTCTATGCATAAATTAATTGTAATGTTGTTGCGCTTTGAAATGCGTTTAATTAAAGCAATTTACACATCATTTACAGACACACGGAAATTAACGGAAATTACATTTTAAATAATTATTGTCATGTTACTTACACCCAATCAAATAGTATTCTATATGAATTTTTTTTATTGTCAGTATTTTTGTGTTTTATATTCCTCTCTTTCAGTTTAATAAATTCCCGATAATGCTTTTATGGCCAGCAATGGACACCGTCACGATGGCGTTATTATCATTAAAGAAAACCATAAAATGCAATTATATAAAGGGCTGCACCGAACTTTTGACAAGACTGACAGTCAGCTAAATTAGTTTTTAAGATTCCAGCGTAAACGTAACACAAATCTCTAAAATCCAGCTTAACTTACTTACTAAGAGTAAAAGAGCAGCAGCGAGAAAAAGGAGAGGATCATAGAATCGTCACAACTAAACAATAATCAGCCTTTAATACAACGAATTTTCTCTCTATAAAAAAAAAAAACAAAAACCAAATCAAAAACAAAAAAAAAAAAAACAGCTCAAAATAGAAAGAAGGATAAAACGTTATAAAGTAAGAAACAAAAACCCCCCAAAAAAAAAAGCCTGAGCACAACCAACAGTCAGCATGCCATTTAAAATATTTCGTCGTGGCTCGGCCCGTTGTATTGGCTTATTATCTGCTTTTATAACTATTCTGCTATGTTTGTATTATATTTCGATGGGTCAACCTGTCATACCAAACGCGTCTAAGGAACTTAGAGCTGCGGATGATGGCTTGAATACACCTTCATTATCATCTACCTTACATAGCTATAATATACGGAATAGCTCTGCAACGGGAAACGGTCATTTGCCTTTACAGCGACAACAGCAACAGCAACATTACACCAGTCACAACGATATAATTTATGATAACAAAACGAAACGAAGTGAACAGTATTTGAAAACAAAGATTTTTACTGGCTTCTCTGAAAAGCACAAACTGATTGCCAAAGCTATACACAATAATAATAACGACGACCACCACCACGAGCAACAACAGCACCAGCACCTGCAGCAGCAGCAGCGACAACAATCAATATCATCCATGGCCACGACAACAACGCCCGTCAATACGGCCGCTTTGATTGG
>NW_024006368.1:0-8304 GCF_014805625.2 Glossina fuscipes | reverse complement strand
TCCATTTATTTAAATTAGAGCCGATAGCCTGTGTTGCTAGTGCTCAAAGTCTCTTTTTTTAGTCTAAGAATTCAATTCATTAGTCTAAAATTAAAATAATAATAATAATAATAATAACTTTGTCAAAAAAATAAAAGATGAAAAAAGAAGAGAAAATTTTTAGTTATATGTCCCATGCATACATCTTGTGAAGTTTGTATCAATTTATGTTTACTTTACTTGATTTGGTTCCCGATTTTTACTATAGTTATATATTATTATTAAACGTATATATTCGGCAAAAGATTTGCATTCGACTCGAAATGATTGAAATTGTCAACAGAAGCTTACCTAATTAAAACTTGACCAAAAACGTTTGCTTGGCTACGAGTAATACAAAGCCTTCCAGAAAGTTCGTAAAGCCTTTGAAGTCGATTAGCAGCTCTGGCTAGCTGTGACATGGGATGACACAGGATCTCATTTCCGGCCTTATTATAAAAGCATCTAACGTCAAAACCGCAACAGCTGACCTTACATAAGAATGTCTAAATTTTCTTGAAAGAGAGCGAACAGTCTCTGAACAAAAACTTAACTACTGCCTTCAGGGTTCCGTATGAGTTTTCATCATTCTACAACGAAAGATTTCGTGGGAAGGAAAAATTTGATGTACAATTTCAAGACGACTATATAACATTTATAGACCAATGCACATGTCAACTTAGTACAATGTACATGTCAGCTTTGTCGTAATTTTCAAATAGCCTTATTACGAGTTAGAAGTTAATGGCCTTGAATTATAAGAGAGAGATATTAGAAAAATGAACGTTCGGCCTGAAACTTGACTGGAGTAAAGAGCGTAGTGCTTTCGATATAGTCGTTATATACGTAGGATTGTGTTGAGTGCACTCTAGTTCACAACACCACTTTCCTTGGCCAAAAGTCAATTTTTCGACATTCTCTAACACTGATTCGGGTAGCAAGTACTCCAAGCCAACAGAAAAATAATTTCGTTGTTGTATCATACCATTTAACGTTACACGACAAGTCTGCAAAGATGAAATTGTTTGATGCTTCTTTCCATGGTTCGAACTTCAGAAATCAAAACACGTGCGGAAAAACCGTTAATATAAACGTATGTAGGTGATGGCAAGTAGATCAATTTTATAAAAAGGATAAATAGAAACCTTAATTGCTACAAAAAATAATATCACTTTTCCCGGAAGCTTTTTAAATTTTTCGAATTTATTTTATTTGCTCCCTTTACCTAAGCTTTCAAAATGTTACTTAAGATTGTTAACCATAACACGAAGAACCGAAATTAGTTTGCAGTGTCTACTTTATGGATTGGTTCATTTCGATTTGGGGTTTATGAGAAAAACTTGTTTTTTTATGTATAAAACTCAGCAATTTGTGATATTGCGAATTGAATCTTAATTGAAGTAAAGTTTAATAAAAGTGCAATATCTGCGAGAAAATACATTTCTATAATATTTAAATTTTAAAACCAAAATTTTCGAATAAAAATTAAAAAAAAAAAATGTTTTTGATTTTCGCTGTGCTACAAATTTTAATTTTGCTCAAAAAAAGTTATTATTTTAGGGTTTAATACTTTTGGCAGTACTGCGGACCATAGCGTAGCGTCAGAATATTGTAAAAAACTACACAATTCATAAGATTAATAAAACGTTAAACACGTTTCATTGGAAATTAGTTATGCAAAATAAATAACATTATGCAAAACATGTATATTTAAACATCAGCTAAATCTTGACGTTTAAATAAAAATTTTATTTCGCTTTCGATAAGTTTCTAAGTTTCCCTTTTCATATAATAATGTGTTAAAAATGAATTCTTCAAAAAATTAACATATGCATAAAACTAAAACGTAAATGAATCTACGATGAATACATATCCTGTTGTGTATGGCATTAAAATTCTTTTGAGTATTATCATTCATTCATAAATACCTCTACTGATTGTATTATGGAAGCTTCTAGTAATTTAATTAACTGTTTGTTTGGTAAATAATACAGGGCTGCAGATGAATATTGAAACATGCTTTTCTTATAACAACCATTCATTGCATGTCTACATGGAGTAGTACTTTCAATTTTGCTTAAATTGTGTCTCAGAGCTTAGCGAAGGTATTTTATTTGTTTGCAATGATGTTCAACCATTTATTCTCATATTGTTCATACATACATCCATGCAAAGTTGCAATATAAACAACGCAAACGATTTTAATAAGTAGTTAAATTTGCAATAATTTTAAGTTTCCATATCATAATTTGCTATAGTGTAATTAACATCCATTTTTCTTCTTCAGTGAGGGTATACTTGAGTTTAGTTAAATTTTTACTTGTGTCCTAATCAGAAACTATATTAGCGTCCTATGAAAATAGTAAAAAGATTTACGTCTTTTTGGCATATAAGGGTTCACATTTCCTGAGAATCCTTATAAGCGATTGTATCCAAGAAATAAAAAAATTCCATAAGCTTGATTTTCCGGCACCCTATTTGTATCAATTTTTCTAATCCTAGCCATCTAATGGTAATGAAATTCTCATTTGCAATCTATATGAGATGACTTACATAATAGCTTTTTATATACTTTACGAAACGAAACGTCAAAACAAATAAATATTTTTGATACAAAAATTTGTCAGTTGAATGCAAGCAATTAACAATTAAAAACATTCCAAACGAGTTAGTAATCCATCCATATCTTATGCAAAAGAAATTAATTTCATTTTATAAATTCGTGACATATGCATAACAAATTATGCGCCAATCGGTTCCTCCGCCCGGCCATGGGCTGGTAAAGATACAGAATATATACTTATTAAGAATTCAACAGTCAGCGTGCGTCTCCATTTGTGTTAGCAATCCGCATTTTCTAAGTGGGATTAATTTCTTTTCCAGGCCCTAGATATCGCGATAAGACATAAGAATTTCGTTGCGCAAGTATTGTTACGCTATCAAATTCAATTAGGGCATGCAGCGATACCGAAGTCGGGAACTTGTAAACAATTTTAATATTTTTAATTTTAAACTACTTCTCAAGGATATGCAAAATTTGGATAGTTATGGCATGCGTCTTTTGATTACTTTAATTCTAACTTATCTTTTATTTTATATGCATACAGCACATATATGTCGACACTAAAATAAAAATAATTAACTCTTGTTTTCATTTAAGGTCTCAAATTTCTGGATTTCTTAATCATACTATATATTTTTGCAGAAGAACTATACATATGTATTTATAACTGAACTAAAATGTAGACATTTTTTGCATTATGCTTCGTGAATTTAGCTCGTTGTGTTCTCTCAAATAATCTTTTTAATTTTAGCAGATTTTTAGCATGACATTTTAAACGAGAATAATTTTTTTTTTTTCCATACGTACGGGCACGGTGTTGATCAGGAAGGGTAGTAGAAATAGTGAGGTGAAGAAAGGACACGGTGTTTGTGAACGTTCGATGTAAAAATGGAGGCATCAGGTGTGGCGGGACAAACCACTGTTGGTAGAGCGGTCCAAAGACGGGCATTACGGCTAAAAAACGACAAAAAGTATGAGGAGACTCCAGAACGAGTGAGTGAGAACGCCGACAAAGACGTGCAGCCCCGTTAAAGAGTTTAGCTGAACGACATATCCCTTGCATCTTCGTAGACACTTGCCCCGCATGTACCTGTACATAAGCGCAACACAGCCGACGCTCAAACGTGTCGAGAGCTGTGAACATAATTTTGTCGCCCAAAATAATTTGTGCATCATTTTTACTAAAATTGCGAATTTCAAATTCTCAAAAAAAATTTTTTTATTTTGATGGAATGATAATGGTTCTACACATGTAATCAACTCATCGTCCACTTTCTAGGTAAATACGGAATTCGCAACTTTACATACTGAGGGAAGTCGACTATCAAAATTCATCCCAAAATGGCAAATATTTATTCTTATCAGCATCTCTATAAAATGAGTTCATTTTGAAATTTTAGTAAAAGCAGACTCTTCCAATTAAAATAGTGAATAGGATGATTATTTACCTAAAAAAATCAATAAGTCGCTTACTCTGGTTCATACTGATACAGTTCCTCTCTTGTATAAACATATCGTAGTCTATATATTTATAAAATCTGTTTATTATATTAGAGCTATGAGTGGTCAACGTATAATTATACACGCATAGGCATATACCTACCGGTCTTCTATTTTATACGTAATATGTTATATATGAGATCAAGTACCTAAACGGTTAATTGTGGACACGCATTGTAATATATTGCATAGGTAGACATATACATAACGAGCTATGTATTTATTTTTGCTTCTTGCAATCGTATACTTAAAGCCCATACATGGATGATCGTACATTTTAGTTATAAGCGATAAACATATACTAATACATAAATAAGGTAACATTAATATAAGCCGTACATAAAATAGCATTATTATAACACCGTCATAAGTAAGCTTTGATACATTGTAACACATACATCGTATAATGCGTGCCAGATTGTAATAGGCACAGCCAGTAACGGGATAGCAACGGCAATCGCGACTATAAAAGAGCGTGACCCGCTCGTTATTTCATTTCTGTTACAACAGCCAAGGAGGTAAGGTATCTCGGACAAAATATCTCCTTGTGTATGACCCTACTGATAGGAAAAGTTTTTTGACCTAACGGATAGAGGATGGCAGGCTCAGCTTAGTTCTCATTCCTGAACAACAGATTGGACTAATAGACTTTACGGATAGGGGATGGCAGGCTCAGCTTAGTCGTCACCCCTGAACAACGGATAAGACCACTCTCTTCGATGCCGTTTCGAACTGTTAGGGACAATAAAAGCAAATAGAATGCAGGTAGTAACGGACGAATGGCACCTATTGGCCCAAGGTTGGCTGCTGTAACATCTCTTGGATAGTTTTTCATAATTTCTCGCAGAACTTGGTACGGAAGAAACGCGGAAAATAATGGTTTCCTTTCCCTTCTACGCAAATTTCTAATCGCATACGGTATACCGTAATTGTAAATACAAGAAATAAAAAAAAAGTTCGACGAAAATATGAAGGTCCTAGAGCTTCCTTTGATAAATTTTCTTCGAAAGGGACTTCCTGGGCAGCCATGAGCATACCTCGAGTAAGAAGCTTCGTTTCAACCTTTAGTAAATTTTTGATTTAGTTTTCAGTGCTCTCCATCCCGGCATAGTCTGTAACCGTATCTGTTTTTAAATACAATTTATGAATAGACTTAAAAGACATTTACTGCTTACTCCCCATGTACCTAATCCCAAGTATTGTATTTCCATACCGTTAATCAATTCGACGTTCCTTGCTTGTCAAGCACGACAGGATCCGCACATGAACCATAATGTAACATATGAGGTAGATATATATAAAAAAAACAACCCATTGCCAGATTTATTTGTCTACTACTCCTTAATTGGTCTCCTTAGACCTTAAGTGCTCGGAAAATTTTGGAACTGTTGCGAAAGGACATTGTTATGCTGATTGTTTTAAGATTTTGAGTGCTTCATTTACAATGAGAAATACAGTCCTAGAAAGGATTTCTACACCCAATATTTTAAAACTAATTAGATTTTGAACAAACCAGGAAAGTTTCCATCGAAATAATTTTTGAAATACATTGAACAATATCAACAAGTATACACTACAACTCCGCGTTATATATTTTACAACAAAATTATGTCGATTATGTGCGCATATGAGTGAATTTCCCCGAACAATGTATAGGCTAAAGACGTAATGTATTTTGTACGAAACTTGGTTTAATTTTTTTTTTAAATATATATAAAAAAATTAGAATGTTTAAGCATGCACTAAATTCTTAAGTGAAACATTAGACTTTGTTGCTTTATAACCGCTGCTCTTTCATGAGAATGTGTATATAGGTAATTTCAAATTTTATGAACTAATTTTCCCCATTTCCCCCAAGTAATTAGTTCGTATCTCTGTGTGAAGGATTATTTTTCATACAAATAGTCACGTGTGGGGTGGTTCAAAAATTTGCCGTGCTGTTATAAATTTTTGTCGAGATAATTTGAAATTTCAATTTTCTTTTGTATAATGCACCCTCCTCAAAATAGTAGGTGATAAATAGAGAATTATGAAAGTTGGCCATTGCATTAAACCTTTTCAGGTATTCTTCCCGATTATGATAAGCCAGGTCTAGAACAGACAGTAAAGAAAAATTTGTATAATGTTTTAATAAGAAAGAAGAAAACAAATTTTGTTAATAATTAATTCCTAAGCAAGCATTTATAAATTCAGCTTAAGTAAAGAATAATTTGAAAGAAAAATAAAACATAAATAAACTAATTTCTAAAAACCATAAAATTTGGGGAGAAACTTTTTTCTTTTCGTTACGGTATGCGATATTGAGAAAGATGTAGCAAGACAGCATTAAGCATGAAAATTTCAGAAAAGGCCACCGCAAAAATTTCGCATTCTGTAAATGAGACCTGGATGGGACAAGGCTTTTAAAACACAAAGAATACGACGAATTGTTCGCCAAATGGTTGCAAAGGAAAGTGTACGATTAATGGGTTTGTGATACAGCCAATACTGTCAAGGTAAGAATGTGCCAATAAATGGGAGCTGGTTTCTGTTAAGTTACCAAAGATTATTGAGATGTTGAATTCGGCTCGCATATGTCGTTTGCCCCTAATACTTCACCCCTGTGTTTGTGTTTGTACCGACCTCGATACTCTTAAAAATGTGTCAAGTTCTTTTTTCACAATGAAAGGAAAATAGATTGGAAGGGGTCTTCGGATGCGACTTCGGGGTCTCCCAGATACTTTTTGGGGCCATAGGCAGACTAACAGGCAGGGTGGGTATTGGAAGACTCTAGAGGCACATAGTATCCCCTTTCGGTAGATTAGAGTTTCGTTTCCCCATATTTGATAACGGGCAAGCACGTTCAATATCCTTGGGTTGTATATGCCCCAGGAGTGTCCGTGAGCAAAAATACTGAACCCCTTCCATATCGCACGAACTAATTAGCTCAGCTACGGCACGTACGCATGACTCATAAGCCTCCATTCCTCTTCTAGTAGCACTGCAAGATTGCCCTATTTATTAAGATAACAGCTTTAGATACAGGAGGGCGCAGATAGGCTTACATAAAACACAGTTACACAAAAAGTGCGTCACCAACCTGGGGCCACAACAGTAATGTAGGGGCAAATACTATACAATATTCTGAGAGAAAGTTCTCTTGTGAAAAATACTCATTCCTCTATCTGTCAAAGTGATACTTAAATTCATTTCGAAAAAATTTCTAAAAACACATTGAGTAGAAATATGTTTGAACCACACCCCATAAGTTTCCCGCGGCAGCACAATTGTCCTTGCAATCACTGGGTCCTAATCACGCCAAATGTACCATTAGGGCCATTTTGGAAATGCAGAAATTTCACTTAACAAAGATTTCTTACTATTTCATTATCACTACGTACACTTTTATATAATCGAATTTCTTAATTAAACTAAATAAGCTAATTACTACGCAAGGTTAAAAGCTTGTTTCATTGTAGCACGATTCTTCATTTTCTAATTTAACGATGAATCTAAGTTATCAATTTTTTTCTTTCAAAAAAATTAAATATCGTCCTCGCTTTTTAACGAAACCCTGTATTATATAATTAAAGTAATGTCGAACTGGGTGGTAATCACGTAAGAAAAATGTAACTTTCTCCATTGTTTTCCGATGTATTTGCCAAAAGCGGAAGCTAACTTTCAGCTACATGATTCCCATCTTAATTAATTATGCACTTGATGATTCTTAATACATAATGCATAGATTCACCCATAGAAAAAACGATGGAGAAAAATCAATAGAATTGAAAATACAAGCATATTGTCTACCTAACTAGGGACGAGTAAAGGAAATATGTTTTTTATTCTCTTTTTTATTTTGAGAAATCGGAAATTAAAGCCCTTCGTTTTGTATTGTATTAAGCCGAAATTATAGCGAACTTCCATCTTAATATAAGTTTTAAAATTATGTAGTAGTACTAAGATTTCACTCGATTTAGTGCAACGGGGCTATTCCAAAATGGAATATTAAGAATGAAGTTAATGAATTAAGTTAATGTTTCATGTTGGCAATTCTGGCCTCAAAATAGTTCTCCATGTAAACACTATTTACGACTTCACAAAATCATCGCAACATCTTTCATTAAAAATATTATTATTATTATTATTTTAATTTTAAACTAATGAATTGAATTCTTAGACTAAAAAAAAAAGACGTTGAGCACTAGCAACACAGGCTATCGGCTCTAATTTAAATAAATGGA
>NW_024006367.1:0-8292 GCF_014805625.2 Glossina fuscipes | reverse complement strand
TCCATTTATTTAAATTAGAGCCGATAGCCTGTGTTGCTAGTGCTCAACGTCTTTTTTTTTTAGTCTAAGAATTCAATTCATTAGTTTAAAATTAAAATAATAATAATAATAATATTTTTAATGAAAGATGTTGCGATGATTTTGTGAAGTCGTAAATAGTGTTTACATGGAGAACTATTTTGAGGCCAGAATTGCCAACATGAAACATTAACTTAATTCATTAACTTCATTCTTAATATTCCATTTTGGAATAGCCCCGTTGCACTAAATCGAGTGAAATCTTAGTACTACTACATAATTTTAAAACTTATATTAAGATGGAAGTTCGCTATAATTTCGGCTTAATACAATACAAAACGAAGGGCTTTAATTTCCGATTTCTCAAAATAAAAAAGAGAATAAAAAACATATTTCCTTTACTCGTCCCTAGTTAGGTAGACAATATGCTTGTATTTTCAATTCTATTGATTTTTCTCCATCGTTTTTTCTATGGGTGAATCTATGCATTATGTATTAAGAATCATCAAGTGCATAATTAATTAAGATGGGAATCATGTAGCTGAAAGTTAGCTTCCGCTTTTGGCAAATACATCGGAAAACAATGGAGAAAGTTACATTTTTCTTACGTGATTACCACCCAGTTCGACATTACTTTAATTATATAATACAGGGTTTCGTTAAAAAGCGAGGACGATATTTAATTTTTTTGAAAGAAAAAAATTGATAACTTAGATTCATCGTTAAATTAGAAAATGAAGAATCGTGCTACAATGAAACAAGCTTTTAACCTTGCGTAGTAATTAGCTTATTTAGTTTAATTAAGAAATTCGATTATATAAAAGTGTACGTAGTGATAATGAAATAGTAAGAAATCTTTGTTAAGTGAAATTTCTGCATTTCCAAAATGGCCCTAATGGTACATTTGGCGTGATTAGGACCCAGTGATTGCAAGGACAATTGTGCTGCCGCGGGAAACTTATGGGGTGTGGTTCAAACATATTTCTACTCAATGTGTTTTTAGAAATTTTTTCGAAATGAATTTAAGTATCACTTTGACAGATAGAGGAATGAGTATTTTTCACAAGAGAACTTTCTCTCAGAATATTGTATAGTATTTGCCCCTACATTACTGTTGTGGCCCCAGGTTGGTGACGCACTTTTTGTGTAACTGTGTTTTATGTAAGCCTATCTGCGCCCTCCTGTATCTAAAGCTGTTATCTTAATAAATAGGGCAATCTTGCAGTGCTACTAGAAGAGGAATGGAGGCTTATGAGTCATGCGTACGTGCCGTAGCTGAGCTAATTAGTTCGTGCGATATGGAAGGGGTTCAGTATTTTTGCTCACGGACACTCCTGGGGCATATACAACCCAAGGATATTGAACGTGCTTGCCCGTTATCAAATATGGGGAAACGAAACTCTAATCTACCGAAAGGGGATACTATGTGCCTCTAGAGTCTTCCAATACCCACCCTGCCTGTTAGTCTGCCTATGGCCCCAAAAAGTATCTGGGAGACCCCGAAGTCGCATCCGAAGACCCCTTCCAATCTATTTTCCTTTCATTGTGAAAAAAGAACTTGACACATTTTTAAGAGTATCGAGGTCGGTACAAACACAAACACAGGGGTGAAGTATTAGGGGCAAACGACATATGCGAGCCGAATTCAACATCTCAATAATCTTTGGTAACTTAACAGAAACCAGCTCCCATTTATTGGCACATTCTTACCTTGACAGTATTGGCTGTATCACAAACCCATTAATCGTACACTTTCCTTTGCAACCATTTGGCGAACAATTCGTCGTATTCTTTGTGTTTTAAAAGCCTTGTCCCATCCAGGTCTCATTTACAGAATGCGAAATTTTTGCGGTGGCCTTTTCTGAAATTTTCATGCTTAATGCTGTCTTGCTACATCTTTCTCAATATCGCATACCGTAACGAAAAGAAAAAAGTTTCTCCCCAAATTTTATGGTTTTTAGAAATTAGTTTATTTATGTTTTATTTTTCTTTCAAATTATTCTTTACTTAAGCTGAATTTATAAATGCTTGCTTAGGAATTAATTATTAACAAAATTTGTTTTCTTCTTTCTTATTAAAACATTATACAAATTTTTCTTTACTGTCTGTTCTAGACCTGGCTTATCATAATCGGGAAGAATACCTGAAAAGGTTTAATGCAATGGCCAACTTTCATAATTCTCTATTTATCACCTACTATTTTGAGGAGGGTGCATTATACAAAAGAAAATTGAAATTTCAAATTATCTCGACAAAAATTTATAACAGCACGGCAAATTTTTGAACCACCCCACACGTGACTATTTGTATGAAAAATAATCCTTCACACAGAGATACGAACTAATTACTTGGGGGAAATGGGGAAAATTAGTTCATAAAATTTGAAATTACCTATATACACATTCTCATGAAAGAGCAGCGGTTATAAAGCAACAAAGTCTAATGTTTCACTTAAGAATTTAGTGCATGCTTAAACATTCTAATTTTTTTATATATATTTAAAAAAAAAATTAAACCAAGTTTCGTACAAAATACATTACGTCTTTAGCCTAGACATTGTTCGGGGAAATTCACTCATACGCGCACATAATCGACATAATTTTGTTGTAAAATATATAACGCGGAGTTGTAGTGTATACTTGTTGATATTGCTCAACGTATTTCAAAAATTATTTCGATGGAAACTTTCCTGGTTTGTTCAACATCTAATTAGTTTTAAAATATTGGGTGTAGAAATCCTTTCTAGGACTGTAAATGAAGCAATCAAAATCTTAAAACAATCAGCATTACAATGTGCTTTCGCAACAGTTCCAAAATTTTCCGAGCACTTAAGGTCTAAGGAGACCAATTAAGGAGTAGTAGACAAATAAATCTGGCAATGGGTTGTTTTTTTTATATATATCTACCTCATATGTTACATTATGGTTCATGTGCGGATCCTGTCGTGCTTGACAAGCAAGGAACGTCGAATTGATTAACGGTATGGAAATACAATACTTGGGATTAGGTACATGGGGAGTAAGCAGTAAATGCCTTTTAAGTCTATTCATAAATTGTATTTAAAAACAGATACGGTTACAGACTATGCTGGGATGGAGAGCACTGAAAACTAAATCAAAAATTTACTAAAGGTTGAAACGAAGCTTCTTACTCGAGGTATGCTCATGGCTGCCCAGGAAGTCCCTTTCGAAGAAAATTTATCAAAGGAAGCTCTAGGACCTTCATATTTTCGTCGAACTTTTTTTTTATTTCTTGTATTTACAATTACGGTATACCGTATGCGATTAGAAATTTGCGTAGAAGGGAAAGGAAACCATTATTTTCCGCGTTTCTTCCGTACCAAGTTCTGCGAGAAATTATGAAAAACTATCCAAGAGATGTTACAGCAGCCAACCTTGGGCCAATAGGTGCCATTCGTCCGTTACTACCTGCATTCTATTTGCTTTTATTGTCCCTAACAGTTCGAAACGGCATCGAAGAGAGTGGTCTTATCCGTTGTTCAGGGGTGACGACTAAGCTGAGCCTGCCATCCCCTATCCGTAAAGTCTATTAGTCCAATCTGTTGTTCAGGAATGAGAACTAAGCTGAGCCTGCCATCCTCTATCCGTTAGGTCAAAAAACTTTTCCTATCAGTAGGGTCATACACAAGGAGATATTTTGTCCGAGATACCTTACCTCCTTGGCTGTTGTAACAGAAATGAAATAACGAGCGGGTCACGCTCTTTTATAGTCGCGATTGCCGTTGCTATCCCGTTACTGGCTGTGCCTATTACAATCTGGCACGCATTATACGATGTATGTGTTACAATGTATCAAAGCTTACTTATGACGGTGTTATAATAATGCTATTTTATGTACGGCTTATATTAATGTTACCTTATTTATGTATTAGTATATGTTTATCGCTTATAACTAAAATGTACGATCATCCATGTATGGGCTTTAAGTATACGATTGCAAGAAGCAAAAATAAATACATAGCTCGTTATGTATATGTCTACCTATGCAATATATTACAATGCGTGTCCACAATTAACCGTTTAGGTACTTGATCTCATATATAACATATTACGTATAAAATAGAAGACCGGTAGGTATATGCCTATGCGTGTATAATTATACGTTGACCACTCATAGCTCTAATATAATAAACAGATTTTATAAATATATAGACTACGATATGTTTATACAAGAGAGGAACTGTATCAGTATGAACCAGAGTAAGCGACTTATTGATTTTTTTAGGTAAATAATCATCCTATTCACTATTTTAATTGGAAGAGTCTGCTTTTACTAAAATTTCAAAATGAACTCATTTTATAGAGATGCTGATAAGAATAAATATTTGCCATTTTGGGATGAATTTTGATAGTCGACTTCCCTCAGTATGTAAAGTTGCGAATTCCGTATTTACCTAGAAAGTGGACGATGAGTTGATTACATGTGTAGAACCATTATCATTCCATCAAAATAAAAAAATTTTTTTTGAGAATTTGAAATTCGCAATTTTAGTAAAAATGATGCACAAATTATTTTGGGCGACAAAATTATGTTCACAGCTCTCGACACGTTTGAGCGTCGGCTGTGTTGCGCTTATGTACAGGTACATGCGGGGCAAGTGTCTACGAAGATGCAAGGGATATGTCGTTCAGCTAAACTCTTTAACGGGGCTGCACGTCTTTGTCGGCGTTCTCACTCACTCGTTCTGGAGTCTCCTCATACTTTTTGTCGTTTTTTAGCCGTAATGCCCGTCTTTGGACCGCTCTACCAACAGTGGTTTGTCCCGCCACACCTGATGCCTCCATTTTTACATCGAACGTTCACAAACACCGTGTCCTTTCTTCACCTCACTATTTCTACTACCCTTCCTGATCAACACCGTGCCCGTACGTATGGAAAAAAAAAAAATTATTCTCGTTTAAAATGTCATGCTAAAAATCTGCTAAAATTAAAAAGATTATTTGAGAGAACACAACGAGCTAAATTCACGAAGCATAATGCAAAAAATGTCTACATTTTAGTTCAGTTATAAATACATATGTATAGTTCTTCTGCAAAAATATATAGTATGATTAAGAAATCCAGAAATTTGAGACCTTAAATGAAAACAAGAGTTAATTATTTTTATTTTAGTGTCGACATATATGTGCTGTATGCATATAAAATAAAAGATAAGTTAGAATTAAAGTAATCAAAAGACGCATGCCATAACTATCCAAATTTTGCATATCCTTGAGAAGTAGTTTAAAATTAAAAATATTAAAATTGTTTACAAGTTCCCGACTTCGGTATCGCTGCATGCCCTAATTGAATTTGATAGCGTAACAATACTTGCGCAACGAAATTCTTATGTCTTATCGCGATATCTAGGGCCTGGAAAAGAAATTAATCCCACTTAGAAAATGCGGATTGCTAACACAAATGGAGACGCACGCTGACTGTTGAATTCTTAATAAGTATATATTCTGTATCTTTACCAGCCCATGGCCGGGCGGAGGAACCGATTGGCGCATAATTTGTTATGCATATGTCACGAATTTATAAAATGAAATTAATTTCTTTTGCATAAGATATGGATGGATTACTAACTCGTTTGGAATGTTTTTAATTGTTAATTGCTTGCATTCAACTGACAAATTTTTGTATCAAAAATATTTATTTGTTTTGACGTTTCGTTTCGTAAAGTATATAAAAAGCTATTATGTAAGTCATCTCATATAGATTGCAAATGAGAATTTCATTACCATTAGATGGCTAGGATTAGAAAAATTGATACAAATAGGGTGCCGGAAAATCAAGCTTATGGAATTTTTTTATTTCTTGGATACAATCGCTTATAAGGATTCTCAGGAAATGTGAACCCTTATATGCCAAAAAGACGTAAATCTTTTTACTATTTTCATAGGACGCTAATATAGTTTCTGATTAGGACACAAGTAAAAATTTAACTAAACTCAAGTATACCCTCACTGAAGAAGAAAAATGGATGTTAATTACACTATAGCAAATTATGATATGGAAACTTAAAATTATTGCAAATTTAACTACTTATTAAAATCGTTTGCGTTGTTTATATTGCAACTTTGCATGGATGTATGTATGAACAATATGAGAATAAATGGTTGAACATCATTGCAAACAAATAAAATACCTTCGCTAAGCTCTGAGACACAATTTAAGCAAAATTGAAAGTACTACTCCATGTAGACATGCAATGAATGGTTGTTATAAGAAAAGCATGTTTCAATATTCATCTGCAGCCCTGTATTATTTACCAAACAAACAGTTAATTAAATTACTAGAAGCTTCCATAATACAATCAGTAGAGGTATTTATGAATGAATGATAATACTCAAAAGAATTTTAATGCCATACACAACAGGATATGTATTCATCGTAGATTCATTTACGTTTTAGTTTTATGCATATGTTAATTTTTTGAAGAATTCATTTTTAACACATTATTATATGAAAAGGGAAACTTAGAAACTTATCGAAAGCGAAATAAAATTTTTATTTAAACGTCAAGATTTAGCTGATGTTTAAATATACATGTTTTGCATAATGTTATTTATTTTGCATAACTAATTTCCAATGAAACGTGTTTAACGTTTTATTAATCTTATGAATTGTGTAGTTTTTTACAATATTCTGACGCTACGCTATGGTCCGCAGTACTGCCAAAAGTATTAAACCCTAAAATAATAACTTTTTTTGAGCAAAATTAAAATTTGTAGCACAGCGAAAATCAAAAACATTTTTTTTTTTTAATTTTTATTCGAAAATTTTGGTTTTAAAATTTAAATATTATAGAAATGTATTTTCTCGCAGATATTGCACTTTTATTAAACTTTACTTCAATTAAGATTCAATTCGCAATATCACAAATTGCTGAGTTTTATACATAAAAAAACAAGTTTTTCTCATAAACCCCAAATCGAAATGAACCAATCCATAAAGTAGACACTGCAAACTAATTTCGGTTCTTCGTGTTATGGTTAACAATCTTAAGTAACATTTTGAAAGCTTAGGTAAAGGGAGCAAATAAAATAAATTCGAAAAATTTAAAAAGCTTCCGGGAAAAGTGATATTATTTTTTGTAGCAATTAAGGTTTCTATTTATCCTTTTTATAAAATTGATCTACTTGCCATCACCTACATACGTTTATATTAACGGTTTTTCCGCACGTGTTTTGATTTCTGAAGTTCGAACCATGGAAAGAAGCATCAAACAATTTCATCTTTGCAGACTTGTCGTGTAACGTTAAATGGTATGATACAACAACGAAATTATTTTTCTGTTGGCTTGGAGTACTTGCTACCCGAATCAGTGTTAGAGAATGTCGAAAAATTGACTTTTGGCCAAGGAAAGTGGTGTTGTGAACTAGAGTGCACTCAACACAATCCTACGTATATAACGACTATATCGAAAGCACTACGCTCTTTACTCCAGTCAAGTTTCAGGCCGAACGTTCATTTTTCTAATATCTCTCTCTTATAATTCAAGGCCATTAACTTCTAACTCGTAATAAGGCTATTTGAAAATTACGACAAAGCTGACATGTACATTGTACTAAGTTGACATGTGCATTGGTCTATAAATGTTATATAGTCGTCTTGAAATTGTACATCAAATTTTTCCTTCCCACGAAATCTTTCGTTGTAGAATGATGAAAACTCATACGGAACCCTGAAGGCAGTAGTTAAGTTTTTGTTCAGAGACTGTTCGCTCTCTTTCAAGAAAATTTAGACATTCTTATGTAAGGTCAGCTGTTGCGGTTTTGACGTTAGATGCTTTTATAATAAGGCCGGAAATGAGATCCTGTGTCATCCCATGTCACAGCTAGCCAGAGCTGCTAATCGACTTCAAAGGCTTTACGAACTTTCTGGAAGGCTTTGTATTACTCGTAGCCAAGCAAACGTTTTTGGTCAAGTTTTAATTAGGTAAGCTTCTGTTGACAATTTCAATCATTTCGAGTCGAATGCAAATCTTTTGCCGAATATATACGTTTAATAATAATATATAACTATAGTAAAAATCGGGAACCAAATCAAGTAAAGTAAACATAAATTGATACAAACTTCACAAGATGTATGCATGGGACATATAACTAAAAATTTTCTCTTCTTTTTTCATCTTTTATTTTTTTGACAAAGTTATTATTATTATTATTATTATTTTAATTTTAGACTAATGAATTGAATTCTTAGACTAAAAAAAGAGACTTTGAGCACTAGCAACACAGGCTATCGGCTCTAATTTAAATAAATGGA
>NW_024006366.1:0-1342 GCF_014805625.2 Glossina fuscipes | reverse complement strand
GTAGGATTGGGTACTAAAGGAATAAATTTGAACGCAGATGCACTTGTTAGGTTATTGTCGTTATAGACCAATTACATAACGACATTAGCTAAGGGAAAACACAGTTTTCTCTATTTATATTTGCTATTATGAGAACAATTACCTGATGCTAATGATTAACTGCTGGTTAATTCCAAAAACTTGAGTGTTTAAATTTAAAAATATTTACATTCAAAAGCAGATCATTGTCAAGTCTTTACGGCGTCTAAATTTTACCAAAACATTTATCTTCACTAGGCATTCTGGTTGACGACATATTATGTTAAATTAACAAATGAATCATTCTATTAAAGCGTTTAAATAAAATGAATTTAAGAAAGGGAAGGTTTCAGGAATCGGGTCGATATTTCATTTACATTGGCCTACTAAAGCGGCCACATATACAGAAGACGGATTCGGAACTAAAGGAATAAATTCAACTAGAGATTGCGCTGTTATATTATTGTTGTTAAAGAGCAATTACATAACACCATTAGCAAAGGAAAAACACAACTTTCTATATTTGTATTTACTATTATGGGAACAATTACCTGATGCTGAGGATTAACTGGGGATTGATTCCAAAAACTTGAGTGTTTAAATTGAAAAATTATTTATATTCAAAAGCAGTTCATTGGCAAGTCTTCACAGCGTCCAATACTTACCTAAAAATTTATCTTCCATAGGCATTTAGTTTGACAACACATTACGTTCATTTAACAATCGAATCATTCTATTAAATCGTTTAAATAAAATGAATTTAAAGATGGGAAAGCTGCAGGAATCGGGTCGATATTTCATGTACATTGGCCTATTAAAGCGGCCACAATATATAGAAAGGAAGTACGATTGGGTACTAAAGGAATAAATTTGAACGCAGATGCACTTGTTAGGTTATTGTTGTTATAGACCAATTACATAACGACATTAGCTAAGGGAAAACACAGTTTTCTCTATTTATACTTACTATTATGAGAATAATTACCTGATGCTGATGATTGACTGCTGGTTAATTCCAAAAACTTGAGTGTTTAAATTTAAAAACTATTTACATTCAAAAGCAGATCATTGTCAAGTCTTTACAGCGTCTGAATTTTACCTAAACATTTATCTTCACTAGGCATTCTGGTTGACGACATATTATGTTCATTTAACAATTGAATCATTCTGTTAAAGCGTTTAAATAAAATGAATATAAGGATTGGAACCCTTCAAGAATCGGGCCGATATTTCATGTACATTGGGCTACTAAAGCGGCCACAATATATTGAAAGGATGTAGGATTGGGTACTAAAGGAATAAATTTGAACGCAGATGCACTTGT
>NW_024006365.1:4647-4975 GCF_014805625.2 Glossina fuscipes | reverse complement strand
GCTTTATTCAACTTGTTTCAACTTAAATTCATATAGATAGAAAACATATAGTGTTTTATTGGTTAAAATTGAACTTCTGGCAACTTTGTCGCGCGGTATAGTCGTGTATTTTTTGTGTCGGCAAATAAAATTTTAATTTTTTTCTTGAATTTCGTGGCTTTTCTGCCTTAGTGTGTGATTTTATTATATTCTTTGAGAAGAAAGTGAGTGAATTCAAAGTAAAAGAAATATTTTTCTTTTACGCTTTCATTTGATTCATTTGAGTTTTGCAAACAAAATTTTGAGCTCTGATAAAAATCTCTTCTTTTTTTTTTTTTTTTTTTTTGTT
>NW_024006365.1:0-4547 GCF_014805625.2 Glossina fuscipes | reverse complement strand
TTTTTTTTTTTTTTTTTTTTTTTGTTATCTCTCTTTTTCTCTGTTATTTTTTTTACTGTTTGGAGTTTGTGTTGCTAGTGATCTCTCGTTACAGTGTCAACCTAACAGAGAAGTTTTGCACAAATTGGTTGATAAATTTTTATATTCAGGATTTTTTTTTTTTTTTTTTTTTTTTTTTAGTGATTTGTGTGTCTGTTCTCCATAATCAACAACTGTCTTTTTGACAGGACATGGAGTGTTTATATACACCTTGTCGGGCGAAATCAGGCCCGGATTCTGAAAGATTCGTTTCTTGTTGGCTCTGCGAGCGCTTCGGTCATGCAAAGTGTGCCGGTATTCTCGGCCGTGCTGCTGACGCAGTCGCTGATCCTTCTAAAGGCTTAAGATGGTCATGTCCTGACTGTAGGCAGCGGGACATTGACTTTTATAAACTTTTCACGGAGACCCGTTATGGTTTCTCGGAATTGAGTAGAAATCTCGGCTCCTTATGGGAAAAGTTTGAGCTCATTAAGTCTAGGTTTGATGAGTGTCGCTTTATTGGACACTCATCTTCTACTCGTAGCGTAGCGTGTGGGACGTCACCTCTGGCTTTCTCCAAATCTAATTCGTTGGTACAAGTTACCGCTCCTTCTAACTCTAAAATGAATAGTAATGTTTCCGATATTGCTGAGTCGGTTGGTAGCAAAACAGTTACAAACAAACCGGCAAGGTTTTAAGCTACGCTGAAGTGGCAAGGGTATCTCCGCCCAGAGCCGCCACTCACTCTAATCAAGTGCCATCGCCTAAAAGTAATGAAGAGAAAAATAAGTCATCCTCTCCTCCTGCCTGTTCGCGTGTGAATGCTGGTCGCCAGACTGGGCAAGTCTCACAAGCTGCCGGTACAAGGGCGATAACCCCATCCATATTTTCCCCAACTCGAAACTCTCCTACTGTGAACTCCCCTCCTGTTCCAAATAATGACATTTGCTTGACGGCAGTTCCTCCCAGAAAAGCAATATTTGTGTCAAGACTGGCACCTGAAACATCGGTGGATAACATAAAAGGTTATCTGGCGACGAAAGTCCCATCAGTCAACTTAAAGCGTGTTAGCATCTTCAAAATGGCTCCTTCTCAAGCTAGGGCAATCTCCTCTTTTAAAATATTAGTTCCGACTGAAAACAGTGATATGTTGTTAAATAAATCACTGTGGCCGGTAGGATCCTTAATTAAGGAATTTATCCCTCGTGATCGTCCCCGTAATACCAAGGCAATAGTCTTGTCGCCTTCAAAAAACTAATTGTTTCTTCAGGCCCACTATCTCTCATTTATCAAAATGTTAGGGGCCTAAATTCGAAAATTCGTTCCACTTTTCTAAATTCAGTGAGCACGGAATTTTTCTGTTTGGCCTTTACTGAAACCTGGCTAAAACCCGATCTACATTCGTCGGAACTTTTTCATAATTCTTTCCAAGTGTTTAGAAATGATCGAGTAAATCGCATTGGTGGTGGTGTATTAATTGCCATATCTGCGTCAGTCCCGTCCAATTTAATTGAATTTCCCACTTCTCCTGACGTTGAATTTATCGCTATTCGTGCGAATATGCCTGATAAACATCTATTTATAACCTGCTCCTATATTCCCCCAAATTCTGATATCTCCATTTACAGGAAACACGCTGCCCTCATTTGTGAAGTGGCCAAGCGGTCTAGACCCACCGATTTGGTCGCTGCATTGGGTGACTTCAATTTGCCTCAAGTCACTTGGTGTAACACTGATAATTCTGGCTGTTTGGTTCCTACTTCAACGTCTGATAGGGCTGTTGTGTTCTTTAATGAATTGTTTGATCATAATTTGGGTCAATATAATCGTATCCCTAATTGTAATGGTAGACTGCTTGATCTCTGCTTTGCCAATTTTCCCGAGATTTACGTAAATCGTTGCCCACCTTTTAGTTTACCTGAGGATCCTTATCATCCATCAATATGCATTTCCTGTCATCATATTAATGATGGTTTGTTGGAATGCCTTAATGTGCCAACTCAAACTTGTTTAAATAATTATTATGATTTTCATAAAATCAATATTGTATTACTAAAACATCGTCTTTCACATCTGACGCTTGATTTCTCAACCGGTAGTATTGAAAACTTAATGCCATCGTTCTACAATACATTAAATCTAGCTATTGCTGCATCTGTTCCGATCAAGCATTGTCGACCTCGAAGCAGATGTCCCCCGTGGTTTAATAAGACAATTAAATATCACAAGAATAGAAAAAACTCGCTATTCAAAAAATATTCGAAAAGTGGCTCTGCGCTCGACTATGTCGCTTACTCGGTGGCGAGGCATAGATTTAACTCCCTCAACCATCATTATTACTGCAGATACCTTCAGTTCATTAAATCCTCTCTGTTTGCTAATCCTAAATTCTTCTTTAAATTTGTTAACTCTAAAAGAAAAATTTCCACATATCCCTCTCATGTTTCTTTTAATGGCTCTGGTTCCTCGGATGATTTTGAAATCTCAAATCTATTTGCTGAGTATTTCCGACGAAACTTTTCGATTGCTAATTTTGAGTTATCAGCAAACTACCCATATCCTATAACTAACTCGGTTTCAATACCTAACTTGGTTATTTCGGAAGATGATGTTTTCAAAGGGTTAAGTTCTCTAAAATACAGTTGTTCGCCTGGACCTGATGGAATTCCATCATGTGTACTTAAATCTTGCGCTGTCGAGTTGTGTGGTGCGATCTCAAAGATTTTTAACATGTCCTTGTGTTCAGGTGTTTTCCCTTCATGTTGGAAGAGTAGTTTCCTTATTCCTATCCACAAGAGTGGAAGTAGACAATTTGTTGAGAACTACAGAGGCATAGCCAAGTTGAGTGTCTTGCCCAAGTTGTTCGAGCGTATTGTGACTCAGCATTTGGCCTTTGCCATTAATTCGTATATTTCTCCGCACCAGCACGGCTTTCGGAAAGGGCGATCTACAGTCACCAACTTGTTAGAGTTTACCTGTCATGTTTTCAAGGCTTTTTCTAGTGGCTCTCGCACAGATGTTATTTTCACTGATTTAAGCAAAGCATTTGATTTGGTTAACCATAGACTACTTATCTTTAAACTCCAAGCCTCTGGTTTCCCACCCTACTTAGTGAAATGGATAAGCTCTTATCTGCACAATAGATCCTTCAGAGTTTTGTTTAACTTCATTAGCTCGGATGAATTCCCCGTTACGTCTGGCGTACCTCAAGGAAGTCACTTGGGTCCCATTTTATTTAGTTTATACATTAACGATCTCCCATCGGTGGTTAATTCCAGCCAGATCTTAATGTATGCTGATGATGTGAAACTGTTTTCTTCCTTCTCTGTTGAATCGCAATCACATCAGCTTCAAGGTGATTTAGATAATTTTGTTGCATGGTGCTCTTTGAATCTCCTGCAACTAAATCTGAGTAAATGTAAGAAGCTTTCATTCTCAAGAAGAAAGTCATTCATTACTCAGTATTTCATAGATTCGCATAAGTTGGAGGACGTCGATTCGATTACGGATTTAGGCGTCCTATTTGACCATAGGTTACGTTTTAACTTGCATATTGAGCTCTCGATTAGCAAAGCTAGGTCCGCACTTGGTTTTATAAAAAGGTGGTCCAAAGAGCTTGATGATCCCTACATTACGAAAAGGCTGTACATGTGTTTGGTTAGACCCATACTCGAGTATGCCTCAGTTGTGTGGTCTCCTTCATATAGGTGCTACGTAGATTCAATTGAATCAGTTCAAAAGCAATTCTTGCTGTTTGCCCTTAGAAATTTGGGTTGGGATCCGATTGCCTCTCTTCCTCCGTATGAAAATAGGTTGCTTCTGCTGTCCCTACCGTCTCTTGAGAAACGTAGATTTGTTCTTGGCGTTTCCTTTCTAATTAAAGTAATAAATGGTGCTATTGACTCGCCTTCATTACTTGGTGAAGTAAGCTTCAATGTCCCTAACCGCTTCTCTAGGCACTTTATCTTGGTAAAGCTTAATCAGTGTAAATTTAATTATGAGCTGTTCAATCCGCTCAGAGTCGTTTGCAAGAACCTAAATGACGTCTACCACGTATTCTCGTTATCGGACTCTTTAAAGTCCATTAAAGCAACATTGCTTAATACGCGCGATTTACCTATGTCGTATTTAAACTAGCTTTCATCCTTAAAAAGTCGTTACGTTTCGAAAGTGAATTATTGTTAATTTATTATCGGTTGCCAGGCTTATGCATGTTTGCGATGGCTTAGGGGTTCATTTGCAATTTGGTCCTGTACCGGTTGTAAGTGTGCTCCTATGCTGATAGTGTACATGCTTTTTTTTTCTTTTTTCTTTTTTTTTTTCTCTTCTTATTTGTTTTATTATGCTTATACTCAATTTTATTGTTAATTAATATTAGTTTATTGAACTCGACTGTTACTTGTTTAGTTGAGTTTCTAGTATAAGTGGAATAAAAATAAATAAATAAATAAATAAATAAACAAACGTCTTTAAAGCAGTATGAACTGTGAGAATTTTTGTAGACGTCGGAATTATTAATGACAAATAAA
>NW_024006364.1:0-1120 GCF_014805625.2 Glossina fuscipes | reverse complement strand
TGTAATTTTTTTAATACCTTCATAACGCGCAGGAGAAAGCTTCAAAAACCCATAATATAAAATCCAAATCCGGAGCGCACTTAAGCTTGTCCGTCTGTTCGTCTGTCCATTTGTGCATCTGTCCAACAATGTAGTATCTGTGCTAAACATTCTCTTGCTAGCAAAAATGAAGGTATCGCCCATCAATTTGCAGAAGAAAGTGAAAATGACCTAAATCCTTTTAAAGAACACGTCTACAACGCCATTTCGCATATACAACATACAATATTATAGAATAAAGACAACGGCGATGGGTACAAATAATAAATGTTCAGCCACGATTTATAATTTTTTTTATAATAATTATGTTATTTATATTAATAATTCGGTTATTAATATAATAATTCGGTCGTGGTCGTAATAATTTTCTTACTTGTTTCTTTTTGAAAATGGAGATTTTCTTAGTTTATTTGAAGCTCCGAGCAAGTTCTTCGGATTGTTTAGCTTGTGGCCAATACTGCCTTGCGTGCATGGACTTCCAATGATTTTGGGAAATTTGAAACCGTTAGCTTCATGTTTGAATCGACGTTCATCCTTCAGTAATGCCATGAATAAAAAAATGTGCCATAGAGTATTAGTAACAGATAGGTCGTATACCTCACAGCTTCTAAAGGGGAATCTATGCATACATGCTCGCACGTATCGCCAATATTTCCAGAAATCTTAACTAAATGGCAATCGGAAAGCAAGTTTCGGAAATTTCCTTTTGAAAATTGAAATATTAAAAAGAAGACTTAAGGATGTCACATGTTAATCGTTATTTTTTTGGGCACTCGGTCATTTAAGCTAATTTAAAAAATTTCATGGTGGTTTCACAGTAGATCAACCTTTCAGGTAAAGTAAGCTTATCATGTCATTACTTCTCCAGAGTTTGCAAGCTACAATATCCTTTATATGCAGTTCCACCTCCGGGGAACATATATTTTCGATATCTTTCTTAACACCATTTTCCTATAAACGATTTCACAGTTACTTCTAATTACTTTTTTTATCAAACAGCTAATAATGTCTTATAATATTGAAGGTTAGTTCGGGATCGAGACCTTAACAAAATGAACCACTTAAGTAACATTGGGAAAAC
>NW_024006363.1:0-1928 GCF_014805625.2 Glossina fuscipes | reverse complement strand
CATACCCCGCCTTGGCGGTGGGACAGCGCTTAGCTACTCATTTGTTCTTTTCTTTTTTTAAATGAAACAAAATAAAACAAATGGGTATGGGTTGACTCTAACTCACCCGTTGATGGTCCCTCGAGCTGCGTCAGGTGTATGTGCAACACCGGTGGAACTACTCCTCTCGTTGACGCCACTTCCAGGATGTCTGCCAACCTTTAAAGATTACCAAATCTGTCTTATACCAAATCTGTCGATTACCAAATCTGTCTTATATTAATTTCCAGTGTTTCAGGACTTCCACTAATAACTTAATGCCGTGCTCTTAATTGCCATATTTCAATTACACATCCTTTTTTTTTCTTTTCTTTCTTTTATTTACGTCTTTTCATTTAGGTACTACCGGCGACAATATCCTTATTCACTAATCATTTGTAAAAACTATTTATTTATGTACATTTCTTCACTTATTTTACATATGCGCTTGCTCTTGCCAAGCTTTTGCTTTTTTTTCTTTTTGTTCATGATATTAATAAAAAACGCAAATGTTTATGGCGTTGAAGTTTGCATTTCTTTTTCTTTCGCATATATGTGTGTTTCTCTTGTTCCTTTCATCTTCTCGAGATTTTGCATGCTTCACCTCAAGGATCAACCAAACATTCAATCTGGTGTACACGACTCATTTCACTTCCAAGTTTAGCTTCCAAGATTTATGAACACTTTCATCTCTTCAAATTTCAACTAAACTGGGAGTTAACCGAATTCTTCTTTTTTCTTTTTCTTTTTCTTTTTCTTTCTCTTTTTTTTTTTTTTAAGCATATCACAAAAAACCAAGCATATAAACAGACAAAGGTCAACGAATGTCACACGAAGCTAAAAGCTTTTCAGCAATCCACGAATTTTAATAACATATTGTAAGCATATTGTTTGCATATTGTAAGACCTATTTTTCAACCAAATAAAATGTACTCTGCATATCTGTATGTTTCGATTTTCATAGGAATACACACACGAACAGGTGTATTAGAACTTGAGCAAAGTTTTTTGCTTAAAAATTGTCTGTAGTTTTTTCTTTCAATATGTAGGCATTTTCTACTCTTCTTCCTTATTTTTCCGTTACATAACGTCCTTAAGCTTTGCTTTTTTTCTATTGCTCTTAGCCCCTGACGGAGTTTAACATTTATTATTCACATTGCAAGGATGGTTTTTTTTTTATTTTCCTTGCTTCAATACTAGTTTCCACTTTTTCCTTGTTTTTTCTTGACCAATACGTTTGCAATATTTCTGTCTTTTTCAATTAATAAAATACGACTACCGATTCTTGCTAAGTTTGCCACACCAGACTCCGTTCCTATTTTTTTCTTTAATTTTTCTATTTTAGCATTAAATAATATTTTTATTCATTAATAGTTTGTGAGGGCCATTTATATATAAACATTATTTCAATTATTTTCACGCACATTCCGCTCAGAGTCTAAGATCACTTGCAGTTCCAACCGCAACCACTTTTTTAAAGCCGAAGACAACCAAGAGGCCAATTCCCTCCTATCAATGAATTCAACAACTCAACGTCTTTCACGATCAGCCAAACAAGAAAAAAACTTACCACCGAATTCCTTTGCATGATTTTTCTCTCCTCTCTTCTCTTTCGCATACCTAACGGCTAGCCGCTATTATGCAGAGAAACAGTAAAATCATACGATGTCATATAATGTCATGCCGTTATTATGAGACTCGTGGCAAAAGCTGATTGACAGACATCCTCCCTGAACTTTGTTCGCGGACGTTACAACGGATACGGATAAGTTAATAAAAAAATTAAATCTAATACAACTACAAAAAATTTAATTGGTTGTGATAGTCAATATGCTGGCTCTGCGTGAGAAAATCATGGATGAGTATTTCAAAGATACTTAAGACTTAAGATTTTATTTCGGACGAATAAA
>NW_024006362.1:0-1518 GCF_014805625.2 Glossina fuscipes | reverse complement strand
GGATCGATAATCATTTTGAAAAAGACAAAAATATATCTGTGAAGCACGAGGACAATAAAACATTTCCATCATTAACGATGCACAAAAACGTTGCGCCATTACGAACAAATTATCAATGACTACCTAATCGCTTTTCTTTATTAAATCCATCGTCCACTGTAATATGAATTTTATACTCGATATGCTTTCAATTTTATTAATAAAAATTTAGACTAGTTTTTTTGGAGCCTTAACGGTCTCTGTCTTCATTTTTTTAACTTAAGGTAAGCTTAGGAAATCGGCTGACATTTTAAGAATGTAGACGAATTTGGCAGTGAGTGATGGAATCAAGGCTGAGTGGACGCTTTTCATTATTATTTATAACTGATATAAACAGCGAATAGTAGATGTAGAATTAGATAACAAATTGTCTAATGTGAAGTTAGTGTGTCTGCTTCAGTGTAATATGACGTCGCAATATATTGATTTATTGCCTAAGTTCTGGCTATTTTCCAAGTGTAATCGTAGCTAGCACTTCTAACAAAACGATGAGTTTTTCCACCTGAATCCATTGTCTTTAATAATATAATATAAGTTATTCAGAAAAGTTTATCGTGCATTGTTTTTGAGATTTTTGTTATATATCGAGCTTTGTGCCAAATAGATGCCATTTGAGGGGAAAGGAGACTTTTAGTGCTTAATGCGAAGGATAGAGCCGGTGAATCGTTATGTATGATGTACAAGGACTGCGTTACAATATCCAAAGGCCGAATTGTCATCGACTATAAAGCCGAATATCCACGAATGCAACACTGCAAGAAAGTGAAATAGATCATTCTGAATAGAACATTCATTATACAACACTGCACACTGACAATAACTGCTGCAATTATGATGCAACTATGACAAAAATTTATAATATCGTAATTTTTCGATCTCGTAAAGGAAGATTTGCCGGGGAACTACCATCTTTAGAACTCTTTTATACAACCTAAAGGCTTATCAGTAACGCTGAGTCACTATCAAATTAGAAACCGTAGAAAGTTTACTGTGTACAGACTGTCTATCGTACTTTTCGTCGTAATTTTCTTACGCTTTTGAGAAAAATCGTAATTTATCCAAAACAGTACAGTGAGTTACAAAGCATAGTAATGGCATCAAGTTTAATGTTAAAATTTCTGTAAATTCGTAGATATAAAAAGTATTGAATCATGCCACCAAAAAATAACGCAGTTATGAAGACGGGCTACAAGTCAACATCTTCGGGACAAAGTAACACGAGGGATTTACAGTCTAGTGCAAAATCAATCATGAAATCGATGCCGGCTAACAAAGGAACTGCCAAGGTTACCGTCACCGAGCATGTTACAACCACTCAAACTAGAAAGATCATCGCGAAAGTGGAGCTTCCGTATAAAAAATAAATCCTAACAGCAATTTTTGACATTAACCTAACTCCCCCTTATAATATGAGGTTTTCATAAAATAATCGGGATCGATAATCATTTTGAAAAAGACAAAAATATATCTGTGAAGCAC
>NW_024006361.1:0-1863 GCF_014805625.2 Glossina fuscipes | reverse complement strand
ACAGCTGCCTCTAACTCTAAAATGAAATGGTAATGTTTCCGATATTGCTGAGTCAGTTGGTAGCAAAACAGTTACAAACAAACCGGCAAGTATATCGGTTTTAAGCTACGCTGAAGTGGCAAGGGTATCTCCGCCCAGAGCCGCCACTCACTCTAATCAAGCGCCATCGCCTAGAAGTAATTAAGAGAAAAATAAATCATCCTCTCCTCCTGGCTGTTCGCGTGTGAATGCTGGTCACCAGACTGGGCTAGTCTCACAAGCTGCCGGTACAAGGGCGATAACCCCATCTATATTTTCCCCAACTCGAAACTCTCCTACTGTGAACCCCCCTCCTGTTCCAAATGATGACATTTGCTTGACGGTAGTTCCTCCTAGAAAAGCAATATTTGTGTCAAGACTGGCACCTGAAACATCGGTGGATAACATAAAAGGTTATCTGGCGACGAAAGTCCCATCAGTCAACTTAAAGCGTGTTAGCATCTTCAAAATGGCTCCTTCTCAAGCTAGGGCAATCTCCTCTTTTAAAATATTAGTTCCGACTGAAAACAGTGATATGTTGTTAAACAAATCACTGTGGCCAGTAGGATCCTTAATTAAGGAATTTATCCATCGAGATCGTCCCCGTAATACCAAGGCAATAGTCTTGTCGCCTTCAAAAAACTAATTGTTTCTTCAGGCCCACTATCTCTCATTTATCAAAATGTTAGGGGCCTAAATTCGAAAATTCGTTCCACTTTTCTAAATTCAGTGAGGAATTTTTCTGTTTGGCCTTTACTGAAACTTGGCTAAAACCCGATCTTCATACGTCGGAACTTTTTCATAATTCTTTCCAAGTGTTTAGAAATGATCGAGTGAATCGCATTGGTAGTGGTGTATTAATTGCCATATCTGCGTCAGTCCCGTCCAATTTAATTGAATTTCCCACTTCTCCTGACGTTGAATTTATCGCTATTCGTGCGAATATGCCTGATAAACATCTATTTATAACCTGCTCCTATATTCCTCCAAATTCTGATATCTCCATTTACAGAAAACACGCTGCCCTCATTTGTGAAGTGGCCAAGCGGTCTAGACCCACCGATATGGTCGTTGCATTGGGTGACTTCAATTTGCCTCAAGTCACTTGGTGTAACACTGATAATTCTGGCTGTTTGGTTCCTACTTCAACGTCTGATAGGGCTGTTGTGTTCTTTAGTGAATTGTTTGATCATAATTTGGGTCAATATAATCGTACCCCTAATTGTAATGGTAGACTGCTTGATCTTTGCTTTGCCAATTTTCCCGAGATTTACGTAAATCGTTGTCCACCTTTAAGTTTACCTGAGGATCCTTATCATCCATCAATATGCATTTCCTTTCATCATATTAATGATGGTTTGTTGAAATGCCTTAATGTGCCAAATCAAACTTTTTTAAATAATTATTATGATTTTCATAAAATCAATATTGTATTACTAAAACATCGTCTTTCACATCTGACGCTTGATTTCTCAACCGGTAGTATTGAAAGCTTATTGCCATCGTTCTACAATACATTAAATCTAGCTATTGCTGCATCTGTTCCGATCAAGCATTGTCGACCTCGAAGCAGATGTCCCCCGTGGTTTAATAAGACAATTAAATATCACAAGAATAGAAAAAACTCGCTATTCAAAAAATATTCGAAAAGTGGCTCTGCGCTCGACTATGTCGCTTACTCGGTGGCGAGGCGTAGATTTAACTCCCTCAACCATCATTATTACTGCAGATACCTTCAGTTCATTAAATCCTCTCTGTTTGCTAATCCTAAATTCTTCTTTAAATTTGTTAACTCTAAAAGAAAAATTTCCACATATCCCTCTCATGTTTCTTTTAATGGCTCTG
>NW_024006360.1:0-1879 GCF_014805625.2 Glossina fuscipes | reverse complement strand
ACAGCTGCCTCTAACTCTAAAATGAAATGGTAATGTTTCCGATATTGTTGAGCCGGTTGGTAACAAAGTAGTTACAAACAAGCCGGGAAGTCCTTCCGTTGTACGCTACGCTGAAGTGGCAAGGGTATTTCCGCCCAGGGCCGCCATTTAGCCTTATCAAGTACCATCGCCTACATATAATAAAGAGAAAAATAAATCATCCGCTCCCCCTGGTTGTTCGAATGTGAACGCTGGTCACCAGACGAGGAAGTCGTACAAGCTGCTGGTGCAAGGGCGATAACGCTATCCATATTTTCTCCAACTCTAAACTCCCCAAACCGTGAACCCCCCTGTTCCAAGTAATGGCATTTGCTTGACGGCAGTTCTTCCCAGAAAAGCAATATTTGTGTTAAGACTGGCACCTGAAACTTCGGTGGATAACATAAAAAGTTATCTGGCGACGAAAGTCCCATCAGTCAACTTAAAGCGCGTTAGCATTTCCATAATGGCTCCTTCACAATCTAGGGCAATCTCCTCTTTTGAAATATTAGTTCCGACTGAAAACAGTGATATGTTGTTAAACAAACCAATGTGGCCAGTAGGATCCTTGATTAAGGAATTTATCCCTCGTGATCGTCCCCGTAATACCAAACCGATAGTCTTGTCGCCTTCAAAAAACTAATTGTTTTTTCAGGCCCACTATATCTCATTTATCAAAATGTTAGGAGCCTTAATTCACAAATTCGTTCTACTTTTCCAAATTCAGTGAGCACGGAGTTTTTCTGTTTGGCATTCAACGAAACTTGGTTAAAACTCGATCTTCATTCGTCGGAACTTTTTCACAATTCTTTCCAAGTCTTCAGAAAGAATCGAGTGAATCGCATTGGTGGTGGTGTAGTAATTGCCATATCTGCGTCAGTCCCGTCCAATTCAGTAGAATTTCCCACTTCTCCTGACGATGAATTTATCGCCATTCGTGCGATAATGCCTAATAAACAGCTATTTGTAACCTGCTCCTCTGTTCCCCCAAATTGTGATATCTCGATTTACAAGAAACACGCTGCCCTCATTTGTGAAGTGGCTCAGCGGTCTAGACTTAGCGATTTGGTCGTTGCATTGGGTGACTTCAATTTGCCTCAAGTCGCTTGGTGTAACACTGATAATTCTGGCTGTTTGGTTCCTACTTCAACGTCTGATAGGGTTGAGTTCTTTAATGAATTGTTTGATCATAATTTAGTTCAATACAATCATACCCCTAATTGTATTGGTAGACTGCTTGATCTCTGCTTTTCCAACTTTCCTGAGATTAACGTAAATCGTTGTCCACCTTTTAGTTTACCTGAGGACCTTTATCATCCATCAATGTGCGTTTCCTTTCAACATAAGAATGATAGTTCGTTGAACTGCCTTAATGTGCCAAATCAAACTTTTTTAAAAAAATATTATGATTTTCATAAAACCAATATTGTATTGCTAAAACATCGTCTTTCACACATGAGGCTTGATTTCTCAACCGGGAGTATTAAAAGCTTATTGTCATCGTTCTACAATATATTAAATCTAGCTACTGCTGCATCTGCTCCGATCAAGCAGTGCCGACCTCGAAATAGTTGTCCGCCCTGGTTTAATAAAACAATTATATATTACAGGAATAAAAAATACGCTATTCAAAAAATATTTGAAAAGTGGCTCTGCGCTCGACTATTTCGCTTACTCGGTGGCGAGGCAAAGAATTAACTCCCTCAACTACCATTTTTACTGCAGATACTTTCAGTTCATTAAATCCTCTCTGTTTACTAATCCTAAATTCTTCTTTAAATTTGTTAATTCTAAAAGAAAAATTTCCACATATTCCTCTCATGTTTCTTTTAATGGCTCTGATTCCTCGGATGATTTTGAA
>NW_024006359.1:0-1152 GCF_014805625.2 Glossina fuscipes | reverse complement strand
TTTTTAGCGAAAAATTAAAGCCATTTTACACGTGCGTGCAGAAATTTGACAAAGTGAATAATTTAGAAAAAAAAATGAGAGATATATTCACTTTGTTAAAACGCTTGCAACGTGCAGAAGGAAGCTCCAAAGAGCTACATCCAAAGTGTATGCAATCTTCATCAGCATTTAATTCTGAATCAATTTAAGTATGTCCGACTGTTCGTCTGCAAGTGTAAATTTTTACTCTTTGCTAGCACTAGAAGCTAAATTTAGTATTTAATAGAAATGCGAACGACAACAATATGAAAAGAAATGAATTATAAAAAACTTAAATGATAAAATCCAAAAGAATGTTGTGAGAACTTTTCAGACGTATTTAATAAATGATCAGAATAGAGAAAAAGTTTTCTCGACATATTCCAGAAAAAAGTCGGGTTTTAATTTATTATTAATAAGGTTTTCATATGTGAAACGAGAGCTTACGCAACTAACATCCAGAGGATGCAGACAAAAACTAATGAATATTCTAAACTTTGGCAGATGTACACTTGTGAATTGGTTGCTTCATAAAACGTACAACACGTGTTCGACTTTTCCGCTTGCAAGCAGTCATTTAGAGTATATTGAAGTGTAAAAATCGTACGGATTTTATTCTTTTCTCTTGTTTGAAACTGGGATAGAAGCAGCTGAAGCTAAGGATATAATCAAGCCGGTTTACAAAAAATCGTTGCCTTAAAAACGATGAAAATTTGCATATGTCCGTCGGTCCTTTGTAAAAGCAGTCAATTTGGATTGGAAACATCTCTCGGTTGCGGCGTATTAGCCAGACTTGTCTCCTTCTGATTACCGCGGGTTCAGATTAATGCAAAAATATTTAGCAGATTAGAGGTTTTGGAAAGGTCAAAGTTAGATCGATAGTTAACGGTGGTGAATATTTGAATTGTTAAGTTTTGTAAAAAGTATATTTTAAATAAAGATTTTTCTTTGTCCTTTCGCAAGAAAAAAAAATGCAGTTAATTTCTGAACTTACAGTAGGAATGTAATTTTTTTTATCTTTCCGACTTGTACCTCCGACACTAACATTCAAAAATTTCGATGAAATGTTCTTGGTCTTTTGAAATCTCTTTCAAAAAAAAAAATTTTATTTTTATACCCATAACCGAAGGATAA
>NW_024006358.1:0-1152 GCF_014805625.2 Glossina fuscipes | reverse complement strand
TTTTTAGCGAAAAATTAAAGCCATTTTACACGTGCGTGCAGAAATTTGACAAAGTGAATAATTTAGAAAAAAAAATGAGAGATATATTCACTTTGTTAAAACGCTTGCAACGTGCAGAAGGAAGCTCCAGAGAGCTACATCCAAAGTGTATGCAATCTTCATCAGCATTTAATTCTGAATCAATTTAAGTATGTCCGTCTGTTCGTCTGTAAGTGTAAATTTTTACTCTTTGCTAGCACTAGAAGCTAAATTTAGTATTTAATAGAAATGCGAACGACAACAATATGAAAAGAAATGAATTATAAAAAACTTAAATGATAAAATCCAAAAGAATGTTGTGAGAACTTTTCAGACGTATTTAATAAATGATCAGAATAGAGAAAAAGTTTTCTCGACATATTCCAGAAAAAAGTCGGGTTTTAATTTATTATTAATAAGGTTTTCATATGTGAAACGAGAGCTTACGCAACTAACATCCAGAGGATGCAGACAAAAACTAATGAATATTCTAAACTTTGGCAGATGTACACTTGTGAATTGGTTGCTTCATAAAACGTACAACACGTGTTCGACTTTTCCGCTTGCAAGCAGTCATTTAGAGTATATTGAAGTGTAAAAATCGTACGGATTTTATTCTTTTCTCTTGTTTGAAACTGGGATAGAAGCAGCTGAAGCTAAGGATATAATCAAGCCGGTTTACAAAAAATCGTTGCCTTAAAAACGATGAAAATTTGCATATGTCCGTCGGTCCTTTGTAAAAGCAGTCAATTTGGATTGGAAACATCTCTCGGTTGCGGCGTATTAGCCAGACTTGTCTCCTTCTGATTACCGCGGGTTCAGATTAATGCAAAAATATTTAGCAGATTAGAGGTTTTGGAAAGGTCAAAGTTAGATCGATAGTTAACGGTGGTGAATATTTGAATTGTTAAGTTTTGTAAAAAGTATATTTTAAATAAAGATTTTTCTTTGTCCTTTCGCAAGAAAAAAAAATGCAGTTAATTTCTGAACTTACAGTAGGAATGTAATTTTTTTTATCTTTCCGACTTGTACCTCCGACACTAACATTCAAAAATTTCGATGAAATGTTCTTGGTCTTTTGAAATCTCTTTCAAAAAAAAAAATTTTATTTTTATACCCATAACCGAAGGATAA
>NW_024006357.1:0-1270 GCF_014805625.2 Glossina fuscipes | reverse complement strand
GACTTAATTAGCTCAAACTTCTCCCACAAGGAGCCGAGATTTCTACTTTGTCGGCGGCTGTGAACGAGGATCTGTTCAGGTCAATGCGGCCCCCTCCTGTATGTCTTCCTCCTTTTGTTCCGTAAGCACTTCTTCTTGTGGATTTCTAGGAAATTTATACAATGAACGTGCGGTCCGGACATTGTTCGTTTCTCTGGGAATTATTCGTTGCACCATCTCTTGGCCGCAGAAAAAACATAGCTGAGTCCGTACGATTATCAGTGATTGGTGCAACTGGATGCTCCCTGGTCAATAGTGGATTAGCACAGGGTTGTGTGGCTTGTCCTCCAGCGAAGATTTTTGCTTGTGACTCCTATGTGAAGTCTTTTAGAGGCCTTGTACGTGGCATAATGGGCCTGGTAGAACGGCTCTAGTTCGTCCTCTTCGCTACTGGGATCATGTAAGATAGGATATCCTCCAATCCAACGAAGCCAAGCCTTCGGTTAAGCCGTCCGGTTTCGTGTCAGACTCGTTCATAGACCTCATCGGACTGTAAGTCAGTCATTGCCATCTCGGACCGTAGCAGCGGGTCGAGTCAGTACTTGAGGAGGTACATCTATTTATCTCATGCCAATGCGTCAGAACGAGGAAACGTGGAAACGAAGAATTAGTCTTGATTTGACTTAAATTGAGTGCAGGTAAAATATAGAAATTCTTTGTTGATAAGTGATTGTCCTTTTCTTTGTGATGGCGGAGCAGGACATGTACAGATTGGTGTTGGCGTTTATCAACAGGTTGTTATTAATAATCCTCCTGCATATAAGGTTAGGCATCTCCGATGTCGTAAGCTTCTATTGTTATAGTGCTTTCCCTTTGGAAAACGGTAGGAGATTCAAACCGGGTCAACGCATATAGCCCTCGCAATCGTTCGCTGCTTTGGGCAATGGTCTGACACCAAATTGCCAATCAGAACTTTCCACTAACGGTGAATATTGAATATTTTCCTTGGCTTTGTGATTCTTGTTCTAAATCACATCGAATGTTGTGGAATATTTGAAGTGTTTTTTTTTATTTTCGCTTGTGAAGGTTTTGTCACAGCTTCGGCACCTCGAATTACTTGATCACACAAAGTACATGGTAATCTCAGTTGTTAATGTTGTAAAGTTGTAACTGCCACATGGCAGTTGGTAATATTATGCTACGATTGTTCATATTGCGATTTTATTTTTGGATTTTCATGAGGTGTATACGGCGATACGAAGTTGCGCCTCGATATCTTCACGTCAGTCTT
>NW_024006356.1:0-1599 GCF_014805625.2 Glossina fuscipes | reverse complement strand
CAGGAGGCAGACCAGGAGATTTTGAGCCGTCTGTGTACAAAAGATTCCAACCAATATTGTCCAATACTTGGGTTTTCTCAGCTATTAGATTCCTGAAGACGTAATTTGGAGTATCTTCTTTCTTGTGCATAGACAGTGAGATGTCAAAAGAGCAGTCTTTCAAAATCCAGGGAGGTTTAACACCAAAAAAGCGGGAAATTTTTAAGGGAATGTTCAATTCCTTTGCGATGCACAAACAAGGGTCAATTGCAGATGGTGACTTTGGAATTTTCTTCGCAATAATAATCTTTCTTACGTCATCACCGAGAATGGATTTGTTTGAATTAAGAAGCTTAGGGACTATTTTAGCTTTTAACTCATACAGTCTATTTTCTAAGGTTGGGAGAGCAGTTTCAATTATAATATTACTTATGGGCGTCGTCCGAAAAGCATAACAACTTGCTCTAACGGCTTGGTGATAGACCGGTTTAAGGATGTTGATATTAGATTTGCAGCTATTGCCATATATTATCAAAGCATAGTCAATCTTGCTTAACACAAGCATTTTGGTAAGATAAGCGATAGTGTTAATATGCGCATGGCTTCTCCAAGCAACGTACTGTATGAAATTTACCCTTGTTAAAAGGGAGTTTTTTAAACGAAGGCAGTGTGCTTTCCAACGATAATTGTTTGAAAACGTGAGCCCGAGAACATGGAGCGTCTGCACATTTAGTACTGGTAAGTCGTTAATATGCATCAGTAGGTTTCCTGCATCGCACATTTGTTTTCGACAAATGTGCATTTTTTTTGATTTTTGTATAGAGATTATAGCTCCTGACGAGTTTGCCCATGTGGAGATCTCACATGCAATAGATTCGAGGATGTTGATTGCTTTCGTGTTGTCTTTTTCTTTTGTAAAAATGTATACATCGTCCGCGTAGAGACAATGTTCCACTCTTGGTACACGGCAAAGAATTTTGCTAATTTCGTTGAAAGCGATCTGGAAAAGCGTGACAGAGAGAGGAGATCCTTGCGGAATGCCATTCATTAGCGGAAAGGAATCAGAAAGATGATTGTTGATTCTAACTTTGAACCGCCGATGCGACATGAATGATTTGATGTAGTTGAAGAATTTGGGTCCAACATTCCATGATTTCAAGAGTCTTAAAATAACATGAAGATCAACCCTGTCAAATGCTTTTTCAAAATCAATTGAGAGAATTGTTACGTGATTTCGTTCGGAAATTGCTTTGCTTGTGAAATAATCAATATGTAACAGAGCGTCGATGCACCCTCTACCCCGCTTGAAACCAACTTGTTGCTTTGTTATCAGGTTCTTGGATTCAAGAAACCAAGATAATCTAGATGCCATAATCTTCTCTAATACCTTAGAGAGGCAATGTAAAAGAGAAATTGGGCGATAATCTGATGCGATGGAGTCATTTTTTGACTTTGGAATTGGAACAACTGTTGCCATTTTCCACATGTAGGGTATATGGCCAGTCATAAATACCGTATTATATAGGTCCAGTAATTTCTTTTTACTAGACTTAGACATAGCACTGATCATTTTGTATGAGATGCGGTCTAGACCAGGTGTCTTCCCCTTCAAATTGGAGA
>NW_024006355.1:162-1158 GCF_014805625.2 Glossina fuscipes | reverse complement strand
TACTTTTGCACAGCAAAGATAAAGGAGTTGTAGTAACATGGCCACGGTGTTGGTATTTTAAGGTAATCACATAATTTACAACAATGCGAAAATCAGTGATTTCTATAAGGATGTAATGGATGGGTGAACACACTCTCTACTATATCCTTTATTTATTTTTTTTTCTACGTATTAACTTAACAAAGAGTGAAAAGCGAAAGTCTTCATGAGCAGACTTCTTCGGTGCTTTAAACGTTCAAAGTGCAATAATAATTAAATGGTTTGATTTATTAAACTTTAATATGCTTTAGAGTGAAATGAAGCTCTTGATTTAGTTATCTGCCGGCTGCAATTCCATATAAGAATTCAATTATATGCAGCCATTATGCAATCAAGATTAACCTACTTTTGAAAACACGTGTAAATCGTTTAAGCTCATTGCGATTATCTAAAGAGAAATGATATCAACAAGAACAAAATCATCCTAACGCGTATTGATTTCAACTAAGAATAATTCCATTCTTAATATACTAAACACGTTGATTGCTAAATTAAGTGAGAAAACATCAAACAATAGAAAAAAATCACTTTTAAATTTAGATTGTAATCGGATTTTTTTTGGTTTTTTTGACTTTAGTTACACGCGTTGGCAAAGTAAGTCTTATCTACGTTAATAGTGTAAAAGAATGAAAAATATGTGTTCACCACAAGGCGAATCTTATATTCCCACTTCCATTTCGAATTCCATAACCTATCCCGTCAACGAAGATTGCATTAAACCTATTATTATTATTATTATTATTATTAATTTCGCCAGAGAAATAAATTCTAAGACTAAACTCTTAAAAGCACTAGCATCTAAGGCTATCGGCCTTTATTAAAAACTCTACCGCACTTGAGATTCGAACCCACGACCACTGAGTTGCTAGTCGAGACTCTTGCCTACTCGGCCACCCAGGCATTAAACCTAATAATTACATTTATCACATAACAGTATTATATATATATATATATATA
>NW_024006354.1:0-1946 GCF_014805625.2 Glossina fuscipes | reverse complement strand
AAAAAAAAAAAAAAAAAAAAAAAAATCCCAACCAACACCCAGTAACCAGCAATTTAAAAAAAAAAAAAAAAAAAAAAAATAAAAAAATGAGAGAAAATATGAAAGGTAGGCTTTGCCTACTACCATTGCCTGACTGCCACTTTTTACTAATGCTACACAACGTGATTCTTATGCTTACTTATGCTAATCTTTCAAGTGGTACAGCTCCGGGAGATAAATTCAAGTGGCCACCATCACCCGAAACTTATGAAAACCAAAAAAAAAAAAAAAAAAAACGGAAAACAAGTCACCGTCACCCTTCTTCTACCCATACCAAACGAGCGACCCCCACAACCTAAAGGCAAATATTTCATCTGCTGTTTATTCACAAAAAAAAAAAAAAAAAAAAAACAAAAAAAAACCAAATAAATGGAAAAAATTCTAGGCCGCCTGTTATTAACTCAAAATGTCACTAAAAGCTGTTTGTTGCTGATGCAGCAAATGTTGCATGCCGTTAACCACCAACTGAACAATGTTTGCCATCGCTAACCAACGTTGTTGCTATTGTTGTAGTACAACATTAGGTTGCATTTCATTTTGTTAACAGAAATTTTTGTGATATGAATTTCTTTCATTCAACAGCAGCAGCATACGAATTGGCAAATATTCAAACATACTCACACACACACACACACACACACAAATGCAAAAACATTTGTATTTATATAAATATATATATAAAAGGCAAGTATAGCGTATAGGGAGATTTAAATTTATAACAAAATCTTACCTATGCTTGTATATGATGGAATAATATGCGAAAAAAATTTATATAAAAAATCTTGATGAAAAATCTTATCTTTGAAAAAACGAAACGAGAAATAGAAAGAAAAAAAAAAAAAAAAAAAATAGGAAAGCCTCTCGAGTCTCTGCCGCCTTTCTTAGGGCTTCTCTTACTACTTAGCCTGGGTTGGATTTGCCGCTGTTGCTGCTGCTGCTGCTTCTGTTACTGCTTCGACTGCTGTTGCTTTTGCTGCTGCTAGTGCAGATCTCTATTCAACGTTTGCTAATCCCTCATATTTATTTTGTAAAATTATTTGTTTAGTCTGATTGAGGATTTACAAGTGCATCATAGTTTGCTCAAAGACTTTTCTAACGGTATAGACGACACTGTGAGCAATGTGATTGCATTCCTCCCCACTTATTCACCCATAAAAGACGCATAGCCAGCGCTACGGATTGCTCTTCTATCTCTTATGTGTGGATTTGCTTTGAAACTAAATAACCCAACATTCGTGATGGTATGCGCAATGCATTCACATCTTTACTTTACTATACTATTCCTATACTACTACTCTTGATCTAAATTTTGTTACATATACATATATATATATATATATATATATATATACACTATATAACACATATATGTATATATATATATATATCAGCTCACATCAGTACAGTAAATTGCATAAAATCGCACCTGCACTACGATGCCTAGCTAGCAGGCTACACGCCTTTTGCATGCCAGTTTAACCTAAAACTTGTATCACAGACATATCAAGTATATGCGCACACATGTGTACACGAGTGTACTTATGTGTTTGTATGTGAAGCCGGTTGTCGATATAGCTGTTTTAGTGCATTTATTAAGGCCACTACCGTAAACTTGTACTATTTACAATCTTACCGGTTTTTACAAAGGATTTCCGTGTATTAGTTTTTTTCTTTTTTTTTTTTTCTTTGCTCTTCATAGATTCGCTCGGTTTCGGTGTTTGTTATTGTGAAAAAATGAAATTCTTTACTAGTTATATAAGGTATGAAGTCCATAATTAATTACACGGAAAAGAATCTCAACGATGGCCATATTGCTGGTCGCAATTATGGCTTTTCTTTATCCCATTCAATCGTAATTCATTCGATCTAAACTTTTCCAAATGCAATTTGAATTTTTTTTTTTTTTT
>NW_024006353.1:828-1219 GCF_014805625.2 Glossina fuscipes | reverse complement strand
GCTTCAAATTAACTTAACTAGTTTGATTAGATGGTGCTCGGTAAGTTCTATAAAATTAAATCTAATTTATTTTATTTATTCCATTTATACTAGAAACTCAACTAAACAAATAACAGTCGAGTTCAATTGGTTCTTAATGCAAAACTTATATTAATTGAGTATAAGCATAATAAAACAAATAAGAAGAAAAAAAAAAGAAAAATAAAAAAGAAAAAAAAGCATGTACACTATCAGCATAGGAGCACACTTACAACCGGTACAGGACCAAATTGCAAATGAACCCCTAAGCCATCGCAAACATGCATAAGCCTGGCAACCGATAATAAATTGACAATAATTCACTTTCGAAACGTAACGACTTTTTAAGGATAAAAGCTAGTTTAAATACGAC
>NW_024006353.1:0-728 GCF_014805625.2 Glossina fuscipes | reverse complement strand
TAGACGTCATTTAGGTTCTTGCAAACGACTCTGAGCGGATTAAACAGCTCATAATTAAATTTACGCTGATTAAGCTTAACCAAGATAAAGTGCCTCGAGAAGCGGTTAGGGACATTAAAGCTTATTTCACCAAGTAATGAAGGCGAGTCAATAGCACCATTTATTACTTTAATTAGAAAGGAAACGCCAAGAACAAATCTACGTTTCTCAAGAGACGGTAGGGACAGCAGAAGTAACCTATTTTCATACGGAGGAAGAGAGGCAATCGGATCCCAACCCAAATTTCTAAGGGCAAACAGCAAGAATTGCTTTTGAACAGATTCAATTGAATCTACGTAGCACCTATATGAAGGAGACCACACAACTTGGAGCTTTCTTTCTCAAGGAGGACGCCATTCAGTGCTAAGTAATTCATTGACTCACACAAGTTGGAAACCGCTGATTCGTTTATCGATCTAGGGGTTCTATTCACCAAAGATTACGTTTTAATTTGCACATTGAGCTGTCTTTAAATAAGACTAGGTCCAGGCTAGGTTTCATTAGGAGGTCCTCCAAGGAGCTTAAGGATTTTCATGTTTCTAAATGGATATACATTTGCTGAGTTAGACCAATCTACATTACTTAGTGAGATAAGCTTTGATGTTCCTAACCGCTTCTCTGGGCACTTTCTCTTCATTAAGTTTAGTCAATGTAAATACAATTGTGAGCTGTTCAACCCGTTCAAAGGT
>NW_024006352.1:0-1241 GCF_014805625.2 Glossina fuscipes | reverse complement strand
TTGACTTGGTTTTGTATAATTTGCAAATTGAAAGAAGAAAATGAAAGATATGACCTTGCTTTAAAGACGCATTAAAGAAAAACACAATTTTTTTCGCCTGTTTGTTAATAATGAGTATTTAAAGGGCTACGGACTAAAGTCACCTGCTTAGTCATTATCTTTAATAAATGTCTAGCTTTTATTTTTTTATGCTTTCTCAAAAATCGAAGTGAAAAGTTAAAAGTTTACAACGATAAAATTTACAATTGGAAATAAACCGCCCGCGCACACCCTACATCTTGCTTCCTCCGAACACTCAAGAACTAAAAATACTTGTAAGAAAAAATATTTTTTATCGCTTATTTCAAAAACAAATGCTCGATTCTAATTTGAGTTAGCTATAAGGCTATAAGTACTGCAGAACGGACAAAAGTCAAATGTATTGAAATGAGTGGAAATATTTACATGTCCCGAACACTTTATTTGATATCAAAAATTTTCTGAAAAAATATGGTTAGGTGGGAGTAAATTTTCTTTTTTCAACTTAATTCCAGTTCCAAAGAGAATTGCTTTCGTTAGGGATCGATTATAGATTATATTCGAAACTTTAATTGCTATAATTCCCTTAGGGTCACGTCGACAATATTATATAAATTGCTTTTATTTTAATTTTTTCTTTTTATTCATTTTTTATATATGGGACTAAAAGTTATTTAAACAACTTTGACGTTGTAGAAGAGAATTTTATATGAAATAAATTGAAAACCACACCTTCAAAAATCGATAATCTTAAACCAAAAAATTTTTAATTAACACAACTTCTGAATTATTCTTCATTACATTCTACGCCAGCGTTATTAAATTTACTCGCAAGTAGAAAATAAATTTAATATATATTACATATATAAAATGATTGAAATTAAACCAAAGCCTTCAATTTGTTTTTTAATTTACCACAATTCCTATATATACATATATATATTTTGTTTTTTTTTTTTCTTTAATTTTTATTTTTAGTTTTTGCTTTTATTTTAGAGTTCATGTTAATTAGCCCACTTTTTTTAGTTGGAGAGTTGAAGGTAAAGAAAATTTATTGAATTGGAGAATAAAACTGGTTGCATTTTATTTTTAAGCTTTTTTTTTTTTTTTTTTTTCTTTTCTTTTTTGTTTCTTTTTATGTAATTACACAGGAAATTAATTTAGCTACGTATACGATAGTGACTAGGCGAAGAAAATAAATCTTCAAAAAAAAAAAAAAAAAA
>NW_024006351.1:0-1557 GCF_014805625.2 Glossina fuscipes | reverse complement strand
AAAAAAAAAAAAAAAAAAAAAAAAAAAAAAAAAAAAAAAAACCGTATCTAACTCTTCAAATCGATCTCAAAATTATATAAGAAAATTTAAATCTAAATTTAAAGAAAGCGTATATTGAGCCTAATGTAATAGTTACTGTCAATGGTTTTGCCACGACAGTATTATGCTATATATTATAATAAAAATAATTTATAGACTCGAAAACGAGAAGCAACCGATACTTTGGATATATTAAGTTGACTTGGTTTTGTATAATTTGCAAATTGAAAGAAGAAAATGAAAGATATGACCTTGCTTTAAAGACGCATTAAAGAAAAACACAATTTTTTTCGCCTGTTTGTTAATAATGAGTATTTAAAGGGCTACGGACTAAAGTCACCTGCTTAGTCATTATCTTTAATAAATGTCTAGCTTTTATTTTTTTATGCTTTCTCAAAAATCGAAGTGAAAAGTTAAAAGTTTACAACGATAAAATTTACAATTGGAAATAAACCGCCCGCGCACACCCTACATCTTGCTTCCTCCGAACACTCAAGAACTAAAAATACTTGTAAGAAAAAATATTTTTTGTCGCTTATTTCAAAAACAAATGTTCGATTCTAATTTGAGTTAGCTATAAGGCTATAAGTACTGCAGAACGGACAAAAGTCAAATGTATTGAAATGAGTGGAAATATTTACATGTCCCGAACACTTTATTTGATATCAAAAATTTTCTGAAAAAATATGGTTAGGTGGGAGTAAATTTTCTTTTTTCAACTTAATTCAAGTTCCAAAGAGAATTGCTTTCGTTAGGAATCGATTATAGATTATATTCGAAACTTTAATTGCTATAATTCCCTTAGGGTTACGTCGACAATATTATATAAATTGCTTTTATTTTAATTTTTTCTTTTTATTCATTTTTTATATATGGGACTAAAAGTTATTTAAACAACTTTGACGTTGTAGAAGAGAATTTTATATGAAATAAATTGAAAACCACACCTTCAAAAATCGATAATCTTAAACCAAAAAATTTTTAATTAACACAACTTCTGAATTATTCTTCATTACATTCTACGCCAGCGTTATTAAATTTACTCGCAAGTAGAAAATAAATTTAATATATATTACATATATAAAATGATTGAAATTAAACCAAAGCCTTCAATTTGTTTTTTAATTTACCACAATTCCTATATATACATATATATATTTTGTTTTTTTTTTTTCTTTAATTTTTATTTTTAGTTTTTGCTTTTATTTTAGAGTTCATGTTAATTAGCCCACTTTTTTTAGTTGGAGAGTTGAAGGTAAAGAAAATTTATTGAATTGGAGAATAAAACTGGTTGCATTTTATTTTTAAGCTTTTTTTTTTTTTTTTTTTCTTTTCTTTTTTGTTTCTTTTTATGTAATTACACAGGAAATTAATTTAGCTACGTATACGATAGTGACTAGGCGAAGAAAATAAATCTTCAAAAAAAAAAAAAAAAAAAAAAAAAAATTTTTAAATAATTTTAAGAATTTTTGTAAATTAAAAAACAAATTGAAGGCTTTGGTTTAATTTCAATCATTT
>NW_024006350.1:0-1240 GCF_014805625.2 Glossina fuscipes | reverse complement strand
TATATATATATATATATATATATATATATTTTTAAAGCCGATAGCCCTAGATGCTAGTGCTTTAAGACTTTAGTCTTAGAATTTATTCTCTCTGGCTAAATTTATAATAATAATAATAATAATAATAATAATATATTTTTAACTAAAGGCTATCTCTAGGCATCGACTTTCCGAATTTAAATCGTTACACAACAGTTAACTCTGCGTAGATTAAGTTTTAAAATTTGTTCTGGATTTGCTCGCAAACATGCACATAATAGCTAAGGAATAGCAAATAACAGTTGATTGTTGTTTTCACTACTAAGCATCAGTTCATGCGTGTACACCGCACCTTATGATTATGCCGAAGTTCCAAGGTAACGAAAATTTGAATAGAAAAATGTAGGTCCTTTTATACGATGCAAAGTCAACCAAAATATAACATAATCCGACAAAAAAATATTAATGTATTCGACTTTATAGATGTGTCAGGAGTGTATAAAATCCGTTCTAAAGCTAAAATTCATCAAGTGTATATCGCTCTTGATCAGCATACACAATAGGATCCATTTTGATCACACTTGTCGATTTGCTTACCCGTCTGGCGAAATTTATATTTATAGGCTGAGCGCATTATCGTGAAGGGCAATTGAAAAGTGTTTCTTATTACTCTCGCTGAAAATAGATTTTGAAAAACAGCACAGTTGACTTTCCTAGGCCCAATCGCGATCACTATTTTTGGCTGACCATCATTTTCCTTTTTTCGAAAAACATAACCTCACAATTGCCGTGGTTTAAGTTTAAATCCCCAAAATGGATTTATTCGCATGAAATTCGACGAGTAGATAAATCGAATCAGTATCAAGAGCTTGCCTAAAATTGCCTACCTACAGGACTGTACAATTTAGGCAAAGTATGTAATGTTTGCCAAAACACTGATAACATATTGTGTAAAAATATGATGATATATCGATCGGTATATCATAGATGAATCAATTTTCTTTTCAATGTGCCGCCCAAGTATCATGTGCAAGCTGTAGTGATGAGTGTTAAGGGGGATTCAACTCGAAGAAGATTATAACTTACTTCTTATTAATATTTTATTAGGTCGGTAAGAGGGGGGTACAGGTATACCGGTTTATTTCCTTTGCAGGCTATTTGCGGGGTAGCGGAAGCCGATTTCAAGATGTGTTTGATAGTACTTGCTATGTTTTCAAATAATTTCTGTAAAATTTGTACTTATATTGTATATTTTTATTTT
>NW_024006349.1:0-1048 GCF_014805625.2 Glossina fuscipes | reverse complement strand
ACAACAACAACAACAACAACAACATCTAAAGCGAAAGGTCCAGTTTATATTTGATTGTATATAATCGCTACAGTACAAGCCGACCGTATATGCCCCATAATTTAACAGCCTAGCTGAAATAAACTCAACATCTCAAAAAGAAGCTACCTCATTTTTTTTTTTGTTTTAACACCAAACTAAAAATTGTATTTTTAAACCACAAACATTGTAACTAGACGGCCAAATAAAAAATTTTCTTTTATATAAAAAGCGAAAAAAAAGCGATAATCATTAAAAAAAGGCAAAAAGAAACAAGCTTACATGTGTTCACAAGCGGGACACAAAGCCGCAGTTCTGCATATACATTACTTGCAAATTTTGCACAACTGATTAGTGATAACACTGTTTAACTTAACGACGGATCGTGGCGAAGTGACATTGAAAATGAAAACTTTTATTTTAAGAGATATCGGTAAGAGGAAAGAAAGCATTAAGAAAAGTAAATTTGATAAAATATTCGGTTACAAACCATAAAATGTATTTTCTCGGCTCTTACGCGTTCGATTGCTATAAACGTTGAACAAAATGTTAGGATACGTACGATGAATTTTTTTAACTTTGCCAGTAGCTGACGTCACTATAAAAATCAACTATTTTGAGAACAAAAGTAAATTGCCAAAAGAAATGATAATTCGGTAAATATGTATGCCATTCATATGTGCATTGGATATATGAAAAAGAAAAATGTTGTTAAATTTGTAAAGAAATCATGGGGGACGTTTTGATTAATAATTATACCCTGCATTACTTTTTGTACAGGGTATATTGAATTAGTGCGGACGTATGTAATCCGTAGAAGGGCTTAAGGTACAACCATCTTTCATTATACCATTATCATAATCTAAATTGATCAATGCCTATGCGTCCGTCTGTCCGTCTAATGTGTGTCCATATAAATTTATGTTCAAACTACAGGTCGCAATTTTTGAGATATTTCAAAGAAGAATTTAAATTTGGTACAGTGACATGTGTTGACCCAAGGACCAGCGCGATTAAAATGGTTCGAAAA
>NW_023998466.1:11519-14488 GCF_014805625.2 Glossina fuscipes | reverse complement strand
ATATTCTGTAAAAATGCTTTTATAATCACTAACGAAGGAAAGCGGCATGCCCAATTTGGTATACCGATTGTGAGATAGGGCGTGCACTTAACGTCCTGGAAAATAATTTCTATCCAACTTCGTTTGAAACGATTTAATCTATGATTGAAATTCACAAAAATTGGAGAGGTTGAATTTTTTAAAGTAAAGAAAAACATTGCCCTGGATTTCGTTTTTATATGTTTGTATATCGATCTAGAATTTCATATAAATAATCGCAGAAAACCCTTAGATAAGTCCTTCTAAAATTGGGAATGCTTGACTAACTGACGCGGCCGAAACAATAAAATTTTTCTATGTTTGCTTGAACTAGGGAATGTGTAAATCGAGATAAATGTAGCTTTTTCAGCTGAGTAAGGACTCATCTTAGGAAGATGGCCTGAAATAGATTCAATTAAGCTATGGCCTACTTGTGTGTGTCTATTACTGTTTACGAAATTTGGGTTACGACTTTAGTCTAGAAAATTTTTATATATGTTTTTAATTAATAACAAATTTTGAATCCATTTAAGCATATCTGCCTGTATCTCTCTGAGCTTGGGGACGTTTATGATAAAAATTAAGATCTCGGTTTCAAATTCGGGAAAAACATAGGAAGTTCTTGCCCGCCAAATCGATCAAAGTCTGCGGCTACGGTGCAGCATAAAATATAATGGTAAAAACCCGTATTTAACACAGTAACTGTTTCAAAACTTTTTTCGTTTATTTTTTCCTTTTTGTAAGATAAAACGGGCGGATACAAAAGCTGTGACCACAACCGAATTTTTCTCTTTGCCGTGCTCGTTATTCTCGAATTACAATGGAAGGAAGATTGGAACTATGGACTTTTTTTTAGTCTAAGAATGGAAGCAGACAACCACGCGCACCATATAATGTAAAGTGTTAAGACTTTATTCAATTTTTTAAGCGTTCGCGGATTTAAAATAAAAATAATTTTCGGTTTCATTTCACTTATTCATTTATTAAGTAATTATAAAGCTTTAGGCCTATTACCTAGCTACACGGATATATTTCACACGTAAAGAGAACGGACAATAAACGATCTAGTAGAGGTAAATAAGATAAATAATCGGGAAAAGACAATTTTAAGAAAGCAAGGACGAAAGAGATGTGATCCCTAAGTTTGACGTTATAAACAAAGCGATTTACAATGCTTAAAGTCTATCAAGTTATACAATGGGCACTCAGTAAAGTCTCCAATACAATAACTAACATGTGAATACGCAATGGTATGTTTAACCTATAGAGAAATAGGCTTTGGGATTTTGGAGCATTACATCAGATTTAACAGTGACAATGTGAACGTGGGGCCCAAAGTTGAGATTACGGCCAAGTATTACGCCCAGACCTTGCGTTGCATCGACAAGATCAATGGAATATCCAGACGTTTTTATATTGCGGTTGAATGATCCAGTACGGGGAGAATCACAGTATAAGGCTGAAGTCTTGTCGGAGTTAATGAAAAGCATATTACCTATCATCCAGGTGTTAACAACTGCTAAAGTGTTGACAATATTATTTTTGAACGAATGCAAATTATGTGCATTACTTCTAGAAAGTAGGAAAGCGTCATCTGCACAGTCAAAAGAACGCAATCGTTACCAACCAAATCGCCAAGATCATTTACGAAGAGATTAAAGAGTAGGAGGCCTAATGGAAATGGAACCTTGCGGTACACCACACATAGTCTTAGTGAGGGAAGAATTAGAGTCGTTCATAGAAACAAACAGTTTGCGATTCAAAGTATGCGGTCACATTGAATTTACCATACAAGTTGCAATTTGTTAATAAGCTTTGTGTAAGACATTCTTTCAAAAGCTTTTGTTAGATAGAGAGCGACAACAACACGACTCATACCAGCATTCATATTATCGCTAGTGGACTCCATGACGGAAATTAAAAGTTTCGAGCTGCTACATTTAGACCGAAAGCCGAACTGGGCATCGTACAGGGATTTACTGCTATTCACGAATGAATCAATTTGTTTCTTCATAATATGCTCCACACACAAAAGAAATTTGAAGTTATCCTAGAATGATCTCTCTTTAATATACACAAGAAATTCTTATTATTCAGCACATTTTAGTGGATTATCCGTCTGCCTGCAGTCGATATTAAAAAAGTCGCCCAAGTGTACTGTATTTTGATTTCGGTGTATATTTTTCCCGAACGGCATATGATTCCTATACATTCCATTAATCAAATCAAAGCAAACTAAATAATGGAATATTGTAGCTTTCACCAATCCGAATTCCCGCGAAACGTCCGAAAGTAGCCTTTGATAATAACTTGTTCCTTTTGAGATAGCTTAAGTGTCCCTGTAAAGTTTGGACGTTATAGAAGAAGACTTTACTACGCGCGAACTTGTGATTGTCTATAGTAAACCTTTGGAATGGGCAGAGTATGAGGGATAAAATTAAACGCGTCTGCTCCTCCTCGCTTTCTGGGCGAAAGCAACTATTGTTCCTATCGGTGTTTAACATAGAAAGAAGAAAATAGAAACCTACTAGTTTCTCCTTCGATTCGATTGTTCGAAATTTTTCTGATCCAAAATCGAAAGATTTCGAACGGAGCTATCTCTGCTCTAGTTCGAATTCCGTTTCAGTAGTGTGTTAGAAACCTTATACTAGCCTCACAGACGAACATATGATAGTATTATTGTGGTTTATGTCAAGTTACTTAAGTCTAGTTGATTTTATTTACTTTTTTCCGTATTATCTATTGCTTTGTAAAATCCTTTTCACAACGAACATAAACTTTGAAATGTTTTTAAATCGGTATTTGTTACTTATCATCTTCATCAGGCTTAATCTATAAAATATAAACTTTCAATAGAAGAAAATATATAGGGAAATCCAACATTATCTGGCTTAACAGATGTTTCAACAATTACTTGAACTGATTGCTATTCGTTGTTTTGTTTTTAAATT
>NW_023998466.1:11154-11509 GCF_014805625.2 Glossina fuscipes | reverse complement strand
CAGTGTCGCAAATATTTGTAATTTGCAAAGATCATTGTATGGATTAAGGGCAAGCCGGAGAAGAATGATGCTGAAAAATAAATTAACTTTTAAACGAAATGGGTTTTTTCACAGCTTATTGCGTGTATGTTAAATTTGTTAGAGAAGAAGTCAATATTATAGCTATATGTGTAGTCACGAATGTATTTGATTTCCCGTTGATGTTCCACTAAGAGAACAATCTCTTGGAATGGAAACGGACCGCGAACGAGCAACCGGGAAAATCAAGTTACATTAGGAGAAATATGCGAACGAATTGTTGGAATAATGGGATATTCAAAATTGTGAAACAGCTGTAACTTCCCTATGTCGATAA
>NW_023998466.1:0-11144 GCF_014805625.2 Glossina fuscipes | reverse complement strand
GACTGCTTAGTTTTTAAGTAACATTATAATACTCTACCTTAACCCTATTTTTTTACAATTCCTTCCGCCGGGAGTGTTCACAATTTATAATAAGAAGACTGCAGCGATGGCAGTGACGATGACAAAATTGCAGCGAAACATTGAAGACGATTGACTAATAGGAGCGTATGAAGACGGCCACTACCAATTGAGATTATGAAGAACAGCACAAAAAGTGTTGAAATCGATAGCGTTTCGATTTGGATTTCTCGGACTGCTTACAGAATTTTCGTCCAACTTCGAGATGCATAAAACTCCGTACTTTCTTTCTATATTTATTTTCCTTTTTGATGTTAGTTGTCTATCTTTTCTTCTTTTATATTTCGATTGTATACGCTTATGTGTGCGATTTTTTTATACAATTAAGTTCACATATAGAATAAAGCACCAACGTACAGAATGTAATTTCTTCAAAATTGAGTTTATCGTTTCCAGTTACTTTAAAATAATTTATTTTTCCTTTTGTTTTTCTTGTCTTTTTACCTTCTCCTTAAATTGTTTTTTTTTAAGGAAATGGTCTTTCGTACATTCAATTCGTATATATAGTATGTATATGTGTTTATTAATAGCGTTTATTAGTTTTATTATTCAGTCACTTTCAGATATAATGCAATTTTTTGCATATGTGTATATATGCATATATATATATTGATGGAACTCAATTATATAATTTAAGTATATTTGATTAATTGAACATTTTTTACAATTGCAAATCTCTATTCCTTTTTTTTTCTATCTTATTTCATTGCAAGTACATCAATCCGTAATACCAAAAAATCAAAGATCATTGTTGACTTTTTAACGCACACTGCTTTTTCGATCTCTTTTTTTTTCTTTTTTTCTCAGACGAACTCGAAACTTGCCGGAAACTATCTTCCTGCTATGCTGACGGACTTTGGACGTTGTTCTCTCTTCATAATTCTCTCTTTAAATTGCGCTATTATGTGAGCGGAGAATTATAAAAAGAAATGGTGATAAATGGAATTCCGTTATTATGTGGAACACTACTCTCTTGTAAAAAGCAGAGGAAAAGCCGCCCAACCGAAACCCTCCGCATCAACATACGCGGACGTTACAAACTTAACATATTGTTACGGAAATCTCAAATCCTGTTCATTCCAGGTAAGTAATAAAATTCCTAAAGAGGGAAAAACTAAATGCACATTCGCAGCGCGCCATGCAGCTGCCGGCCGAGGAAAACGAGTACCAGAAAAGCAGGTTAACGAATTAAAAATGAAACTATACAGTTCGGTACTAGTAATATGATGGTAAAAATGTATATAAATAGAATATTTGTGGAAGGGAGGATTAGTAGAAAAAGAATATTTGAGTTAAGCAATCGAAAGTATTGTCAAAAATAAATTGTGAATAATCTTACAAAGACTTTTGCCTGAGTAAAAATGCACGGTTTGTGCATTAAAAATAATATTTTTGAACATGACAATGGCATTACAGATGAGTATTTTTTTTGTGGCACCAAACCAATCATTTTGCCTCGGACGGTGGATGGTTTCATTAAAAAGGCGCAACATGACATATATCGTGACACAATCAACTTATTGCGAGAAAAGTTGAATGACTATATAATACCGAAAACGTAAGCTTCTAAATACCATGTAACTTCATTGAATTTTTTCTATGAGGTTAAGTTTGTGGTTTGCTTATATTCCAAGATTATTCGTGTGATTGGTGAAATAAGAGCAAATTGTGTTGAAAAGTGGAATAAATTGATGTTCCGGGATACATTTAACGCAGAAGTCTCACCACGGTCTCATTTACATAAAACTATATTTAATTCAAACAAGTAGGAAAGTTATATTCGGCGGGGACCGAATCTCGCACTATGTTTTTCGCATTCTGCCCTCCAAGTTGTTTTATTTGATGCCCATATTGCTAGTATTAATAAGAAAAAATCAATCCCTGCGTCTACTATATATATTTTAAAATTAACCCAATTTTAGGCAGATAATATGTCTTCATTTGAAGAGTGTGCAAAATAGTTTTAAACATTCAGTCATATTTGCCTTACGATAAATAAGCATTAAACCTCAAAAAATTGAAAAAAATAAAATTTACTTTCTTGCTTCTTTGCTACTTTGTGGCCGATTGTTTACAATCTTGCACGTAAAGGGTATAGTGGTTGGTAATATAAATATTGAAAATTTTAGCCTTGTAATTTTAATAATTTCCGAGTAATGAACAAAAATCAAAAATATTTTGTTGAAAAAACCGAGTTGCGTTCAGTTTGCGCCACACTGCGCGTTTGTGCTCTGACCAATTTGACCCGTTTTCAATATCAACCTGCGCGCTGGAACTTCCAATGTTCCCACCAAATTTGCAATTGATATCTTCGTTTTTACGACCAAGAGAGTGACTCAACACACACCACACAGACACACGGACCGACATGACTAAATCAACTCAGAGTTTCACACTGATCAAAAATCTATACACTTTATAGGATCTCTGGAGCTTCCTTTTGGGTGTTAAATATATTATGGGAAAAAAGTGAGCATACTCCCATCTTGCAATAATGGGTATAAAGATCATATTAATTATCTAAATTACGATATAGGTCGTTTTGCCGTATACGCACATAGCGAGCGCTGTCTTTTATGTAACGAAAAGTATCCAAAACTTTTTCCTTTTCTATTTAAACTAAAATATAACTTAAGCTTAGATACAATTATTAATAAAAAAAATGCGTACAGTGTTGTATCGAAAAGGTGTTATAGGGTAATTTGAAATAATGTAAAGTAAAGTAATTTCCTACCGTGCGTGTCGAACTGAAGTGTTAGGTGTAACATATTACAATATATATTTTATTACGAAATTTTGTGAAATATACACATAAATGAAAAACTTAAGCGGGCAAGACCAGAACGGCAATCAATGCGTTGTATTGCCTATGAATAATTTCTAAATGGATTTCCTGATTTTGTAAAAATCATTGGCGCGAACGTTATTTCAAAAGAAGTTGAATATAAAAACGTAAAACCTACAAAGCACGGATCTACGTTACAGGAAGCGATCACTAATTGAAATGTTTGTAACCAAGTTGGAAGTAAATAGATATATAAATAAATAAGTAAATAATAATATTGCAAAAAAGTGAGAAGACTGCAAAAGGTTAACTTCTAGAAAATAGATGGTTCGAATTGACAAAAGTTAAAAAAGCAAAGAGGGATCACTTTTATGTGATAACAGTTTGGAACGTTTAGAAAATATCGAATTTCGTATACGGTAAAGTGTTAAGTGATACAAACTATAGTACAACTATAGTACAACGCGCCATCATTGCTCAACTTCGTGGATTTTTGGGTGAAAAAGGCTTGTACGGAGAGAAAACCATGTAGTAGTAGTGGGAGTGAAGATCAGCGCTGTAAGAGTGCATCATTGCTTTTTAGCCTGGTTCTCTCAATTTTGCCAACTTGCTGCGATAAAATATGATGCTTTTCTTACCTCAACTGCGGGCGCTATTAGCACTGACTGCAACCATGCCGTATTACAGAAAGTGGTGTTCTTGTTCGGTTTTCGAAGAATTAAAATCAGCTTAATAGCTAGGTTTTCGTTAACCAGAGCTTGGCAGGTATTTAATATCGATATTTTCAGAGCGAAAACGAGCAAACTATTTATGTGCATTTTCAGAACAAACATAAAAACTTTCCGTAAACTTATGATGTCGTATTGCCTTGCTCCAAATGCTATTGAAAACAATGTATATTTTCTAAAAATTTTATAATTTTCTATGGATTGTTGTCTCCCAAATGTGGAATGATTTGATAAGGTTCGTGAACGGGCGTCTAAGCTCATCTATTGGGAATAAAGTCGTAAACTTCTTCATTGACCAGGTGCGTACACTTAGGCATTGTTCTGATGTAAAAAAAATCTCTTTTCAAAATAAGGAAGTGAATGTGACACTTTTTCTCCAGTTCTGAAAAAATGGAAATGTATATTTTGTATTCATACACACGTAGCATCAATTTGTCGTTATTACGTAATGATCTTATTACATAGAACTCGTTTCGTAAGTCTTAACAAATTAAAAGGAAACTTTTTGCTAGGGATTTATTGTATTTTCAAGCAAGTAAGAAAGAGCCAAGCCAATACATAAGCAATACAAATGATTTATTTTAATGTCGACATGTCTCTTAATTAAACGGGACAATTCGTCAATCGGTTCTTGTAGGGAGCTCCAGCAGACCTTTTATCGTCTGCAGACCTTTCATCGTCTGCTGGGGCTTTAACGTATCCTTAGGTTAGGCAGGTCCACTTATTCTCTATTTTTGGCATGTTCTTTGTAAATGGTTCCACCTAGATGATATTAACTTTCGTACCAGATCGGTGATCCTTAATTAAAATGCGACGAACATTGCAACAAGAGAAAAATGGACAGAAAAACCTGAAAGAATCGAAAAAAAAAAACATTTATGTGTAACGCATTGGTTACACATTTATACAGTTAGTAAATATTGTTATTGCTGTTTAGCCGACGTCAATTTGAAAACATCCTATCATGCATTGAACGTTTACCAAAGCTATCACCACATTTCCCTTAATACTGCTCATTAAATCTTACAAACATCTCTAGATGCATTTTCAAGCATTTACAACCGATAGTTTTTCCTCTCTGCATTTCCTGACTCTATATACATAAACGGTTTCTAGTTATATTTGTTTATTAATAATTTAATACTGTAAATCTATACCTACCAGCTCGAGGTTAGGACTTGAACGTGTTTATTGAAAAGCGATATGAGGCGTATAGACAGATAGAACTTCTCGATGTCTCCATTCACCGACACTAATGTACGACTTATACTGTTGCGCCACAAGCTAACAAGCAATAAAATTTTATTAAAAACCAAAAGGAACACCTCGAAATAATCTGTCTACTTTCTTTGCTTTCAAATTGCTTTAAAAAATTTCTTTTAAAATTTGCTTTGCTCTAAAATATCGCATCGCTTACCCTTTTTTAGTTAATTTCCAAGTTCTTATTATTCTTCCTTATGAGATGGTTATGCAAATAAATTGAAATGATTTCTAGTAATGCGTTGCAATATATTCTTATTATAACTGCTTGATTGCCGTGAACATAGGAAGAAAAAAGTTCATCATGTACTTGTCATCACAATTGATTAAATTTTTCTCAATCCATATTATCCGACAGATAATCGCGGCGCTCAATGTCTAGCTGTATTCAAACATTTACGATGCCATGGAGCAACGTCTAATAATCATGAAACAAAGCAAAACGTACAACGACACCTTCCTGTCCTTAAATAAAATACGTTTCATACGCTCTGTTGAATCAATTTGCAAAACAACAACACATTACCTAACACTATAAAAAGATAAAGGATTTGACAACAAGCTGGTACATACAAAACTTTCGTACATTGGATATAGTTGAAACTTTTCGTGTGAATTTTCAAAAATTTTCCGCAAATGTTACAAATAAAACTTTGTATTCCATTTATGTCCAAATGATACCAAACTAGTTTATCGTTGGTTGATCAGAATATTGGAGAAGTTCTTAATTAGTTACCAAAAATTTTATAATTGCACCTAACAAACTATCCTTTTGAACAATTTTATCAAAACTTTTTCTGAATTCCTGAAACAAAATTTTTCGAATCCTTTTAACAGATTGGGTTTGTTTACATTCGCATCACCTGATATTTCAAACAAGGGTTTTTTTTTTTAAATTAACCCGTCGCTCAGGCGACGCGCTTCATTCGTTTAATATGGCGACAGGCGAAGGAAGAGGGAGTATTATGTCTTTACAGACTGAGTATTCATTCTGGGTATTAAGTTAGACTATATTTTATAACACGAATTGCCAAAAATGTTTCTAAATGATACCGGATACTTAAAAAAAACTCATAAACAAAGATGTTTGACTCTGAGGCACGTTTTCAATCGCACTGTTAGCATCTTTGAATATTTTGTATCATTTATATGTTCACATTTTTATTGGGACTTTATAGCAATTTTCTAATTCCACCCTAAACTTAATCGACAAAGAACCACTTGGCCTGCATTTTTTCTGGGATTTATTCATTTATGCCGAAAATGGAAAAGCGAGTGACACTACATACATTTATATTAATAACTAGTACTAAATATTTAAAGAGCAATAAAGAAAAAAATTAAAAGAACGAAGTTCATGTGTAAATAAAGAAGTATGAACAATAGTGAACAAATTATCAACGTTACAAGAGGGTCTAACCGGGTCTAATTATGGTTTCATTAAGGGAGTTTTATAAAGATGGAGTTTCTGGAGAAATTGTTCCGGATATTGAAGTGAGGTAAAAAACCTAAGTTTCCTAACTCTAAGTTCTCTTATCATAAGGCGTAAAGAGATAACTGTGTCCCAACCTGAATATCTAAGGCCAAAGAACAGGAGTTGTTTTTGAGCCTTTTTGCACTGTTTAGGTCTATGAACCGCTGTCTAAACAAACCTATCGCTGATCTAAAGTAATTTAAGGAGAAATCAATGCGCAAATAAAGATGCAGTCTTTGGTCGATTAAAACCATTAAATCAATGAACGAATATACATTTTCCAGTTTTTGTGAATCGATCAAATACTCAGTAATGAATGAATTCCCCCATAAGAATGAAAGTTTCTTACATTTTTTTAGATTTAATTTCACAAAATTTAGCGAGCATCACGTAAACAAATTATTGAAGTTAGATTAAAGGAGATACGAGGAAGAAAACAGTTTGACGTCATCGGCGTGTATTACGATGAATAAGCATCCAGAAGATAAGAGCTTATCTATTTCAATAAGTATAAAGCAAAGCCACAGACCTAATGTTTGAAGATCAGTAATTGAGGGCTAATTAGGTCAAAAGCTTTACTGAAATCAGTCTAGAACGTCCGTGCATAAGCCACTGATAACCTCGAAGACATTACAAATAAAATCTAAACAATTCGCAACAGATGATCTTGTTTTCGGAAAGCCTGAAGCACTGAATTGGAGAAATAGAAGATTCGATAGCGGAAACAAATTGATTGGGCAACAATTCTTTTAAGTAAAGTAGTTAAAGCTCTGCGCTTGGCAATGCCCCTAAAATTCTCAACAAACTGTTTGAAATCCGCGTGTTGGAGTGATTCATCGGGCCATCTTGCTTGCACTGAATGGATAGACAAATCACTGCATGCGATTGATGAAATTTAATAGTATCCCACTTAATTTAAAAAATGCAAAAAAGTAATGTTGTGTAGAAAAGTTTCGTTAAATTTGGGCTACTATATTAATACCCAAAACATGGGGTTTCTTCGGGGTTATACATGATTCTAAATTGAACGTTAGGTCCAAGCGGATCCTTATATTAGTAGGAACTTGTCCCTGCATTTGACCGATATTGGAGAATTACATGATGGTGTGGTCCCAGCAGCACAGGTACTGTCTCGATGAGACTGATTCTGTGCAATAACGTTTTTTAAAAATTGCTTTGTGGGGCTTGATATGGAGCCCGGCATCATCATTTTCTCCTTTTAAGAGTCATCGCAAATCCCTTCACTTTCGTAGCTTGCAGAGTAGATGTATCTGGTTAGGCGTCTCGTATAATGGTGCTGTCTGGTGAGCGTGCTTTGTCGGTTTTATTAAGCTAGATTAATATTCATTTTCCCGCTAGTATAGTCCTTGACCTATCATTGGCCTATTAGCCTAGCACAAAGAGCACTAATTATCAGGTTTATCACTAATGATTATTTTAGTTTTTATGATATGACATCGACGTTAGTTGCAAAAGAAAAAAATGCGGTTTCAATTTATAACGCTTAATTGTCTCCATTGTTGTTATTGCGTTGCTTTCCTATGGTTTTCTTTTGTTGTTGCGACACTGGCGGTGTGGGAATTCTACATTGTAACCTGGATGGGTTTACTTAAGCGGGCTACCCTGTATTAGCACATTTTGTGTTTTGTGGATCTTGAAATTGATATACTGTGAGCAACAATAATAATAAACATACTAGCATATATCATTTATCTATGGCATTGCACAAGTACTAAATTAAAGCAAGCTTTTTGTATATATATTGGGTAGTTAGTACAACTAGACGAAATTTTTTGCTATTTGTTATTGAATTTCCCTTGTCGATAATGTTTGTCCTTTTTCCTTTTTTAATTAGTTGTATGCAAAGTATTGTAACTAATTTTACTCTGTTTGAATAATTAAAAATAATAATAATTACCATAAAACATAGAGAGGTAAAAATTGGAATTTTCTTGACGGCTGCGATCTTTGCAAGCAAAACGAAAAAATGAGACAGGTATTCTTCCTAAGTGGCCGACACATGGTGGTGGTATGCTCAATATTAGCTTGCGTATGAGCGCTATACAACTTCACTACAAACAGCATCTGCTATCACTTGTTGATTAGATAGTATGTTATATTACTTTTTTATATTTTCCGCTTTATTATATCTCATTTCATTGCACCACATTGCAATGAGGACCTGTTATCATTACAGTTAATCTCGTTGTCATATATTACCAGAAAATATTTTTATTAGTTATTGCAAAATATACATAATAGCAACAAACTAAAGATATATTTCTTTTCCTACACGTTGCTTCCATAAACATATCTGTTGCTGGATATGACAGGGACAGTTTTCAATGTTTAGTTAGCAAAGCTGCTTTGCAGGCAAATAAGGTTTAACTTCTAACGTAGAAACGCTGCAAGCCATTTTTTCTTGAAATACTTAAATCTTTAGTACACCGACGTATTTGATATATGGCGGTTGTTCGAAAATGTCCTCTTCTCATCCATACCTATTGTTTTGCCTTAGTTTCTTGTTATTCTTTCATTCATATGCAGCAATTTTAACGCCATTCTGTTACCTAAACTATAACTATTCTCGTTTTCTGGCAACTGAATTAGGAATCAAAATGTACAATAACGTGATGGCTTGCAAAATAAAAAAAAAATAAAAAGTATCATTATGAATGTATATGGTACAACTACTATAACACGTATTACAATAATTTCAAGCGAGTCCAACCAAAACTTAAACTCTTATAAATAATCGCCGCTGTTAAATTTTTTTTTAAAAATTTCGAAGGCACTATTAAACGTTTAGGTTAAACATAATTATGCAAAACCAAAAAACTTTGTAAACTAACTAATGTACGCTGCACTAGATTTTATTGTTAATTGCGGATGTACTAGTAAGCCGGCGGAACCATTTTTGGACTGAACGTTAAGCTGACTCTAACCGATATAGGGATGGATTTGATACCCATGTCTACAGTATTGTTGTGAAAAAAATTCACCCACCATAACGGTCACCATATTTAATTTAGAATTCACACATATGTAGGCAGAAATTGTGCTCTCAAGTGAACAATTTAAAAAATAATTTTTTTAAATTTTGAATTGTTTACCTTACGAGTAACAAAAAAGCAAAAAAAATGTTATCAATTGCAACTTTGTGTAGCCTGGGCGTTTTTTTCTATTTTTGAATATGAAGAGCACAATCCTTCATAATGTAAGTTTAGAAGATTTCAGCCTTGCATCTTTTATGATTTGTGAGCAATGGATAAAACCACATGAATTTTCGCTTAGCGAACCAAAAATTCGTTCGGTCTTGTTGGCACTCTCGTGGTCGTAAAAATGGAGGTATGGAATTCAAGTCTAGCAGAAATATTGGAAACAATAAAATCTTGTCAAATCGGTCGGAGGACACACCCACAGTGCACTACGTGCACTGCGAATATTTCTGTTTTCCAAAGGTAATAAAAAATTGGTTCCTAGTCATTACTCACTCATATTCTACAGCAGATAAGTTAACAAAAAGTTTAGCGTATATTGTATTGGCGATTCTATAGTACCCCCACAAAAATTTAAAAAATCGGCGAGGTCAACTCAATTTTATAAGGTCATCATTTCGTTTCGTCTTTTCGTAATGCACCTAAGCATGTTCATCCTTTTTTGTTCGTCTTATGTTTTCTGCGTAACAAACGCGGTGCCCCACCAAGTGATTGCAGAGGTACCGCTGGTACTGCAGTTTGCATTGGTCGTCGTGGTTTTAAAGGTAGTTTCTTTAGGTTGGCAATATGTTTATTTCTCACACATCAACGACGCATCATCAATTCTTTGTAAAATTGCAGATACTAGGGCTTTGGTTTCAGGTGTTGTACTCTCCAAAAAAAAATTTTTTTTAAATTCATTCGGACTACATAGCTCAAAATTGCAAGCTAAATGTTTTTATTTTTTGTGAACTTTGATCAGCCAATACCGCACACGTTTCAACGCATTGTGATGTTAACAACTGAATACCACTAACAATGCCAACAATTCAGCACCATTAGTTGGCACATGGAAAGGGTTTTGAACTCTTCTTGTTTAAAGTTTCTAAACATTTGTTAAATCTTTCATCGGTCATGTCGCAAATACGCTGCAACTCATCGCACTTGGGATAAACAGTTTCTCAAAGATAAACACAACGCGAATTCAGAGATTGTTAACTGACTATTACAGTCCAGGCTGCTTTAGAAATGTCTCTACTGCAGAGTTGCTCAGAAGTTTTAGTCTCTTCGATCAACAAGTCAGTCTACAAGTACCCTGCCTTTGTCGATTTTGGTCATTTTCGAAACATTTCTCAAACGTTTCATCAAAAGCGCTCTATAAGTCCCTGCATCTTCTTAATTGCAGACACTGTTGCAGGTGTGCCCAATGTGTACGCTAGAATTCATCGAAACGACGTTCGGCGTCTCTTGCAACTGTGCCAAAAGCAACTAGCATTGCCGGCACGCTCTGAAAACTCTTTAATGTCATCATTCCATTTAAAGTTATTAAGCAAAGTTTCGCCACGTTCGGCCCCAGCCATTATCACCTCCTTTACTCTTTCATAATGAGAACCCTGACCATCGAGTAGTTTTTGAGGACCTTCCACTAAATTTGAAAACTCAATGCCATGTATGGCTTGTGTACAAATGTCTAATTCAGCTGATAGTTGATGGGTTAACCTTAAATATATTTTTAATGAAATTCTTTGCTTTGATGCGTGTTAAATAATTGCCGGAGATCCTGCTAGCACTGACTCAACATGATCATCATTCATTAGTTACACTTTTACATTATTTGTAAC
>NW_024006347.1:1018-1113 GCF_014805625.2 Glossina fuscipes | reverse complement strand
CATTTCAAATTAAAAGCACCGAGCTCACGAAGCTTGTCCTACGCAATGAGTGGGATCAACTTGTAGGATACTCTCTCTCTCTCTCTCTCTCTCTC
>NW_024006347.1:0-918 GCF_014805625.2 Glossina fuscipes | reverse complement strand
TCATTCTTTCTCGCCCCTGTCACTTCGCTCTTTCACTTCGTTCGCACTCCACTCTCTCTATTTCTCAATCTTTCACCCTATTTCTGTCTTTCTTTCTACCTCTCTTCTTCTCTATTTCTCTCCCTTTCTTTTTTTCTCTCCCCCCTTCCTTCTCTATTCCATTCTTCCTCTCTTTCTTTCAACCCCTCTTACCTTCTTCACCATCTCTCATTCCTTCTCTTTCTCACTCTTTCTCTCTCTGTCTCTTCGCTCTTTCCATTTGCTCTTTCCCTTCGTTCGCATCCCTATTGCACTTTCTTTCTACTCGCACTTACACACGAACACATTAGTGCGATTGGCAAGTTCTTAGGTACAAAGCAGGTGGAGAATATTTTTAGGTGTTACAATAAGCGACCAAATCTAACGATAGTTAATAGTTATTAATATGTCGCCAATTTGATCATATGCAGTCATTTTCTTCGAAATCTTAAGCAGCTTGTGTTACCATAGAGATTAACGAGAAGAACATTTTTTTCTTTCTGCTTTCGCCAGCTATAATTACAACATTTAATCATATATACATATATTTTCATTTTCCTTGTATTACACCATTAAATGTTATAATATTAAAAAAAAAAATAAATAAATAAAAGTGTAAACTTAACAATATTCCGTGATTCAATTTGGGCCAAGCACTTCAAACCAACAACAATAGAAAAACTTATTATTTTTTTACTTTTTGTGATGCCTTTTTTTTTATAACTTTTTTTTAATAACCAGTAAGTAAGAGTATATATGAACAATATTCGTACGTGACAGTTGTTCACCAAAAAAAAAAAAAAACAAAGCTTCGTGAGAACGCATATCCGTTAAAAAAAATAATAATAATTGAATAAATAATAATAAAAAAAATGCTTTTTTTTTTTTTTTTTTTTTTTG
>NW_024006346.1:0-1279 GCF_014805625.2 Glossina fuscipes | reverse complement strand
AAGATCCTGAAAACTAATGCATTATTTTTATTATTATTAATGCACTATATCTTATTTCATTAAAACATATGTTTTCTGAAATCTATCGCGTTTTTGGCAACAAAGTTTTCTTCAAAATTTGTGTCGGCTTTAAAAGTCTGAAATATCACGTACTAAGATCCTGAAAACTAATGCATTATTTTTATTATTATTTATGCACTATGTCTTATTCCATTGACACATACGTTTTCTGATATATACCGCGTTTTTGACAACAAAGTTTTCTTCAAAAGTGGTGGCGGTGTTAAGAGTCTGAAATTTTGCGTACTAAGATCCTGAAAACTAATGCATTATTTTTATTATTATTTATACACTATATCTTATTCCATTGACACATACGTTTTCTATTATTTACCGCATTTTTGACAACAATGTTTTCTTCAAAATTTGTGGCGGCTTTAAGGGTCTGAAATATCGCGTACTAAGATCCTGAAAACTAATGCATTATTTTTATTATTAAATGTGCACTATGTCTTATTTCATTGACACATACGTTTTCTGATATCTACCGCGTTTTTGACAACAAAGTTTTCTTCAAAATTTGTGTCGGCTTTAAAAGTCTGAAATATCACGTACTAAGATCCTGAAAACTAATGCATTATTTTTATTATTATTTGTGCACTGTGTCTTATTTCATTGACACATATGTTGTCTGAATTCTACCGCTATTTTGACAACAACGTATTCTTCAAAACTTGTGGCGGCGTTAAGAGTCTGAAATTTCGCGTACTAAGATCCTGAAAACTAATGCATTATTTTTATTATTATATGTGCACTGCGTCCTATTTCATTGACACACATGTTGTGTGAAATCTATCGCGTTTTTGGCAACAACGTATTCTTCAAAACTTGTGGCGGCGTTAAGAGTCTGAAATTTCGCGTACTAAGATCCTGAAAACTAACGCATTATTTTTATTATTATTTGTGCACTGTGTCTTATTTCATTGACACATATGTTTTCTGAAATCTATCACGTTTTTGACAACAAAGTTTTCTTCAAAATTTGTGTCGGCTTTAAAAGTCTGAAATATCACGTACTAAGATCCTGAAAACTAATGCATTATTTTTATTATTATTTGTGCACTGTGTCTTATTTCATTGACACATACGTTGTCTGAATTCTACCGCGTTTTTGACAACAAAGTTTTCTTCAAAACTTGTGGCGGCGTTAAGAATCTGAAATTTCGCGTACAAAGATCCTGAAAACTAATGCATTATTTTTATTATTATTAATGCACTA
>NW_024006345.1:0-1585 GCF_014805625.2 Glossina fuscipes | reverse complement strand
TGCTTAGCTAATGGCGTTTTGTAATTGCTCTTTAGCAACAACAATATAACAGCGCAATGTCTAGTCGAATTTATTCTTTACGCTCCCAATCCGTCTTGTGTACATTGTGGCCGTTTTAGCAGGCCAATGTACATGAAATATTGACCCGTTTCCTGAAGCCTTCCCATCTTTAAATTCATTTTATTTAAGCGCTTTAATAGAATGATTCAATTGTTAAGTTAACATAATGGGTTGTCAAACTGAATGCCTAGTGGAGATAACTTTTTAAGTAAAATTTGGACGCTGTAAAGACTTGCCAATGAACAGCTTTTGAATGTAAATATTTTTAAAATTTAAACACTCAAGTTTTTGGAATTAACCAGCACGTAATCATCAGTATCAGGTAATTTCTCTCATAATAGTAAATACAGATAGAGAAAATTGTGTTTTTCCTTTGCTAAGTGTGTTTTGTAATTGCTCTTTAACAACAACAATATAACAGCGTAATCTCTAGTCGAATTAATTCCTTTAGTTCCGAATCCGTCTCCTGTATATTGTGGCCGCTTTAGTAAGCTAACTTATATGAAATATTGACCCGTTTCCTGAAGCCTTCCCATCTTTAAATTCATTTTATTTAAGTGCTTTAATAGAATGATTCAATTGTAAAGTTAACATAATGTGTCGTCTACCTGATTGCCTAGTGGAATTAAATTTTTAGGTAAAATTTGGACACTGTAAAGACTTGCCACTGAACTGCTTTTGAATGTAAATTCTTTTAAAATTTAAACACTCAAGTTTTTGGAATTAACCAGCACTTAATCATCAGTATCAGGTAATTGCTCTCTTAATAGTAAATACAAATTAAGAAAATTGTGTTTTTCCTTTGCTAATGGTGTTATGTAATTGCTCTTTAACTACAACAATATAACAACGTAATCTCTAGTCGAATATATTCCTTTAGTGCCTAATCCGTCTTCTGTATATTGTGGATGTTTAGTAGACCAATGTACATGAAATATCGACCCGATTCCTGAAACTTTCCCATCCTTAAATTCACTTTATTTAAGCGTTTTAATAGAATCATTCAATTGTGAAATGAACAAATTGTGTTGTCAAACTGAATGCCTATGGAAGATAAATTTTTAGGTAAAATTTGGACGCTGTAAAGACTTGCCAATGAACAGCTTTTGAATTTAAATATTTTTTAAATTTAAACACTCAAGTTTTTGGAATTAACCAGCGGTTAATCATCAGCATCAGGTAATTGCTCTCATAATAGTAAATACAAATAGAGGAAACTGTGTTTTACCTTTGCTAATGGTGTTATGTAATTGCTCTTTAGCAACAACAATATAACAGCGCAATGTCTAGTCGAATTTATTCTTTAGGCTCCCAATACGTCTTCTGTACATTGTGGCCGCTTTAGCAGGCCAATGTACATGAAATATCGAACCGATTCCTGAAGCCTTCCCATCCTTAAATTCATTTTATTTAAGCGCCTTAATAAAATGATTCGATTGTTAAATGAACATAATGTGTTGTCAAACTGAATGCCTATGGAAGATAAATTTTTAGGTAAAATTTGGACGCTGTAAAGACTTGCCAA
>NW_024006344.1:0-1220 GCF_014805625.2 Glossina fuscipes | reverse complement strand
AAAAAAATTAAAGCAAAGATGAAATATTTTTCAGTAACTACTGTGTTTGTATAAAGACGCTTTTATTAAAATGAAAAAAAAAAAAACAAAATTTAGAGAACACAAATTTTATATAATAAGAAGAAAAACTTTAAAAATAATTGTAAGGAAAGTAAGAAAAACTTTATAGAATAGAAAAATAAATCCAATTAAACAAAAACAAAAAAATGCACTTTTACACATAAAACACAAACTGAGAGAAAAAAAAATGCAATACACGAAATACAAGTGAATGTAAGTAAACAATATTTGTACTTAAAGCAAACACACATGCACACTCAATCACGTATAGACACACAAGCTCTCTCAGGTACAGATATACTCAAAGACATATTGCATCACTTAAACAAAACGAAAAAGCCTGTGACTGTCAATATAAACAGATAGTTATATACATATATAGAAGAAGACAAAAATCAAATTTTCTTTCTTTTTTTTCTTTTAAGTAAAATTTTAGTAAAAACTATTTTAGTCTTCTCTTGGTTCGATTTTACTTTTTCTAGATAATTAAACCAAAAACAAAAGCAAATATATATTATGCTAATGATAGGAACTCTTTTGAGGATTTTGCATAAGTATATAATAAATTTTCTACACTGAAAAATAAAGAACCAAAAAAAGTCTAAACTATTGAACTGTTAGGTCCATTTAAATAAAGCTGAAAAGAAAAGACTCATTGTGTATATATACATATATATATATATAGATATGTGCGTATGTGTATGTATATGCAAAGATGAACATATATGTATATAAATATAAAGAGTTATGTAAGTGTGTATGTGTAGTGTTTTAGTAATATAATATAAGTTTAAACAATAATAATAACGAACAAAAAAAAGTTAGAAAGCAAATTCAATATGTCTGTGTAAAGGAAACTATTTTAAATTATTAATAAAGAAAAAACTAAAACAGTTTTTATAGAAAAGAATTTAAATATATTAAAAAAACAACTATATTTAACTAAAAAGACCATTAGAAAAAAAGTCTAATATAACAGACTTTGCCTAAGCGAGGCCGATGACTAATCACTTTTGTATTTAGATAAATTTTTTTTTAACAACAGCAAACAAACGGTTCTTTTATTATTATTATTATTATTATTATTACTATTATTATTACTTACGTGGTAAAAAAAAAATTAAAGCAAAGATGAAATATTTTTCAGTAACTACTGTGTT
>NW_024006343.1:0-1041 GCF_014805625.2 Glossina fuscipes | reverse complement strand
TAAATAAAGTTTTTAAAATTCTACAATGGAACATTAAGGGACTTATTGATAATTTTGATGAACTCCGTACACTCATAAGTGATTTTAATCCAACCTTTTTATCACTTCAAGAAACCCATTGTAGAAGCTCTTTTAATCCTATTTCATCCAAATCATATACTGGATACTTCACGAATGCTGATCAAAATTCATATTCCAAACAAGGAGTAGGTGTTTTTATAAAATCAAGTATACCTCACAAACGCATAAATTTAAGGTCAAATATACAAGCCGTAGCGATACAAATAATGTTAAATATAAAATTTACAGTGCTTTCGCTCTATATTCCACCTTCGCAATCGTTTTCTCAGCAAGAACTCTACAGTTTATTCTCCGTACATTCCCCCCCCATTAATTATATGCGGCGATTTCAACAGCTGGAATACCATCTGGGGCTCAATAGTGAACAATACTCGCGGTATTGTTTTAGGAAAGGCCTTTTTTCAAAGCAACCTTTGCGTTTTAAATGATGGAAAACCAACGCACTTCTCAACTCATCATACTTTTTCACATGTTGATTTAACATGTTGCTCTCCCTCACTTCTTCCTTTGGTTTCCTGGTCTATTTCTGATGATCTACATAATAGTGATCACTTTCCAATCATAATCGATCTTAAACTTTCAACATCCTCTGCTACTCCAGCAAAAGAGGCCAAATTCCTCCTAGATAAAGCGGATTGGATCAATTACTCCAAACAGGTGGAGTCATTTTTGAACTCAAAGCCATTTAACGGAAACTGCAACCATGATGCTGCTATTATGTCTAAAGCGATTCGCACGGCTGCTCATCTTTCTATTCCTCAATCCAACACCTCTTTTAAACGAGCTAGGGTTCCTTGGTGGAACAACACGCTTTCGTTTTTGAGGAAAAATAAAATGGATATATGGCACCGCTTTAAGAGATGTCCTGATCAGAATCACTTGTTATTATACAAAAAGGCCAATGCTCTATTCGGGAAGGAATTACGGAAATCAAAGGCACTTAGTTTCGAACTTTTCTCG
>NW_024006342.1:0-1012 GCF_014805625.2 Glossina fuscipes | reverse complement strand
AATGGAACATTAAGGGACTTATTAATAATTTTGATGAACTCCGTACACTCATAAGTGATTTTAATCCAACCTTTTTATCACTTCAAGAAACCCATTGTAGAAGCTCTTTTAATCCTATTCCACCCAAATCATATACTGGATAGTTCACGAATGCTGATCAAAACTCATATTCCAAACAAGGAGTAGGTATTTTTATAAAATCAAGTATACCTCACAAACGCATAAATTTAAGCTCAAATATACAAGCCGTAGCGATACAAATAATGTTAAATATAAAATTTACAGTGCTTTCGCTCTATATTCCACCTTCGCAATCGTTTTCTCAGCAAGAATTCTACAATTTATTCTCCGTACTTTCCCCCCCATTAATTATATGCGGCGATTTCAACAGCTGGAATACCATCTGGGGCTCAACAGTGAACAATACTCGCGGTACTGTTTTAGGAAAGGCCTTTTTTCAAAGCAACCTTTGCGTTTTAAATGAAAACCAACGCACTTCTCAACCCATCATACTTTTTCACATATTGATTTAACATGTTGCTCTCCATCACTTCTTCCTTTGGTGTCCTGGTCTATTTCTGATGATCTACATAATAGTGATCACTTTCCAATCATAATCGATCTTAAACTTTCAACATCCTTTGCTACTCCAGCAAAACAGGCCAAATTCCTCCTAGATAAAGCGGATTGGATCAATTACTCCAAACAGGTGGAGTCATTTTTGAACTCAAAGCCATTTAACGGAAACTGCAACCATGATGCTGCTATTATGTCTAAAGCGATTCGCACGGCTGCTCATCTTTCTATTCCTCAATCCAACACCTCTTTTAAACGAGCTAGGGTTCCTTGGTGGAACAACACGCTTTCGTTTTTGAGGAAAAATAAAATGGATATATGGCACCGCTTTACGAGATGTCCTGATCATAATCACTTGTTATTATACAAAAAGACCAATGCTCTATTCAGGAAGGAATTACGGAAATCAAAGGCACTTAGTTTCGAACTTTTCTCG
>NW_024006341.1:0-1008 GCF_014805625.2 Glossina fuscipes | reverse complement strand
AACTGAATTCTTGAGAGATCACATCCTTACCGAAATTATGCTTACAAACGATCTGCAATGCAATCAATTTTTAATGGAAGCTTTGAGATATCAGCTAACACCACGAACCCAGCGTCCATCATTTTGGTCTCACACCAAACAGGTGCCTACAAATCGAAATGGAAAGTTTCTTGTTGTGTTCGCTGGTGGTAGGCATATAGACAATTCGTGCCCACAGCGTAAGTGCAAAGTCTACGATGCAACCGATAACAACACGTCGCCTATCCCAGATATGTTAGATCCTAGATGTGGAAATTCCGTAATCTCTTTAAACGGTAAGGTGTATTCAGTGGGAGGATATTACAAAATTGGATTGGAAACCGCGGAGTGTTACGATCCGGTTAATAAGAAGTGGACTCATATCGCGCCCATGAGCGCTAGTCGCTATAACTTTGGAATTTGTGCTTGTGATAATATGATTTATGCTATCGGTGGTTGCAGGCATTCAAGTGTTGAAAGTTATAATCCTGCAACCAACAAATGGTATATGTGTCCAGATATCCCTGAGGTCAGTTGGCGCAGTCGTGCAGCTGTGATAAAACACAGCATTTATAGCTTGAATGAAAGTGGTAATGGCATTATTTCGTGTATCCGTTTCGATTCGAGAGAGGGACGATGGTATAGTCTGAATGATATGCCAGGAACTCTAAGGAACGAATCTTTTGAATTTATGTCTTACGATAACTCGTTGTTTTCTATTGCGAAGAAATGCTCACGCCTTGACATACGAACAAATAAATGGGAGGCGATGCCTTCTATGCTTTTCAAAAGGTTGCGCTTTTCAGCTGCTATCATAGCAGATGACATATACGTGTTTGGTGGTGCGGACAAAAATTGGGAGTACATTAACAGTGTGGAACGATATAATATTCATAATAATGAATGGACAGTAGTCGACTCGCTCGAAGTTGAAGTATATAGGGGAGGAGCTGCAGTAATCAGCGGCGATTTTAGTTTGAATTGAATCCT
>NW_024006340.1:0-1048 GCF_014805625.2 Glossina fuscipes | reverse complement strand
TTTTCGAACCATTTTAATCGCGCTGGTCCTTGGGTCAACACATGTCACTGTACCAAATTTAAATTCTTCTTTGAAATATCTCAAAAATTGCGACCTGTAGTTTGAACATAAATTTATATGGACACACATTAGACGGACAGACGGACGCATAGGCATTGATCAATTTAGATTATGATAATGGTATAATGAAAGATGGTTGTACCTTAAGCCCTTCTACGGATTACATACGTCCGCACTAATTCAATATACCCTGTACAAAAAGTAATGCAGGGTATAATTATTAATCAAAACGTCCCCCATGATTTCTTTACAAATTTAACAACATTTTTCTTTTTCATATATCCAATGCACATATGAATGGCATACATATTTACCGAATTATCATTTCTTTTGGCAATTTACTTTTGTTCTCAAAATAGTTGATTTTTATAGTGACGTCAGCTACTGGCAAAGTTAAAAAAATTCATCGTACGTATCCTAACATTTTGTTCAACGTTTATAGCAATCGAACGCGTAAGAGCCGAGAAAATACATTTTATGGTTTGTAACCGAATATTTTATCAAATTTACTTTTCTTAATGCTTTCTTTCCTCTTACCGATATCTCTTAAAATAAAAGTTTTCATTTTCAATGTCACTTCGCCACGATCCGTCGTTAAGTTAAACAGTGTTATCACTAATCAGTTGTGCAAAATTTGCAAGTAATGTATATGCAGAACTGCGGCTTTGTGTCCCGCTTGTGAACACATGTAAGCTTGTTTCTTTTTGCCTTTTTTTAATGATTATCGCTTTTTTTTCGCTTTTTATATAAAAGAAAATTTTTTATTTGGCCGTCTAGTTACAATGTTTGTGGTTTAAAAATACAATTTTTAGTTTGGTGTTAAAACAAAAAAAAAAATGAGGTAGCTTCTTTTTGAGATGTTGAGTTTATTTCAGCTAGGCTGTTAAATTATGGGGCATATACGGTCGGCTTGTACTGTAGCGATTATATACAATCAAATATAAACTGGACCTTTCGCTTTAGATGTTGTTGTTGTTGTTGTTGTTGT
>NW_024006339.1:0-1056 GCF_014805625.2 Glossina fuscipes | reverse complement strand
GTCTGTCTGTCTGCAAGACAGTCAATCAGTCAGTCTGTCTGTCTGTTTGCAAGTCAATCAGTCAGTCTGTCGGTAGGGCTGTCGTTTATTCAATCTGTCAGTCATTGAATCTGGCCGCCTGTTGGCAAGTCAGATAGTTAGTCAATCATTCGGTGTGTCTGTCTGTCTCCAAGTCAGTCAGTCAGTCAGTCAGTCAGTCAGTCAGTCAGTCTGTCTGTCTGTTAGTCTGTCTGTCAGTCTGCAAAGCTGTCAGTCAGTAAGTCAGTCAGTCTGTCTGTCGGCCTGACATATATTCACTCAGAAAGTCAGTGTGTCAATCTGCCTGCAAGTCAGTCAGTCAGTCTGTCTGCCAATCTGTCTGTCTCTCTGCAAGACAGTCAATCAGTCAGTCTGTCTATCTGTTTGCAAGTCAATCAGTCAGTCTGTCAGTCTGTCTGTAGGGCTGTCGTTTATTCAATCCGTCAGTCATTGAATTTGCCCGCCTGTTGGCAAGTCAGATAGTTAGTCAATCATTCGGTCTGTCTGTCTGTCTGCGAGTCAGTCAGTCAGTCAGGCAGTCAGTCTGTCTGTCAATCTGTCTGTCTGTCTGCAAGACAGTCAGTCAGTAAGTCAGTCAGTCTGTCTGTCGGCCTGTCATATATTCACTCAGTAAGTCAGTGTGTCAATCTGTCTGCAAGTCAGTCAGGCAGTCAGTGTGTCTGTCCGTTTGCAAGTCAATCAGTCAGTCTGTCAGTCTGTCTGTAGGGCTGTCGTTTATTCAATCCGTCAGTCATTGAATCTGCCCGCCTGTTGGCAAGTCAGACAGTTAGTCAGTCATTCAGTCAGTCTGTTTGTTAGTCTGTCTGCCAGTCTGCAAAGCAGTCCGTCAGTAAGTCCGTTAGTCTGTCTGTCGGCCTGTCATATATTCACTCAGTAAGTCACTGTGTCAATCTGTCTGCAAGTCAGTCAGGCAGTCAGTCAGTCATTCATTCTGTCAGTCTGTCTGCAAGTCAGTTAGTCACTCATTACGTCTCTCCGTCTGTTTGCAAGTCAGTCAGTCAGTCTGTCTGTCAATCT
>NW_024006338.1:1438-1641 GCF_014805625.2 Glossina fuscipes | reverse complement strand
CAGGAGGCAGACCAGGAGATTTTGAGCCGTCTGTGTACAAAAGATTCTAACCAGTACTGTCCAATACATTGGTTTTTTCAGCTATTAGATTCCTGAAGACGTAATTTGGAGTATCTTCTTTCTTGTGCATAGACAGTGAGATGTCAAAAGAGCAGTCTTTCAAAATCCAGGGAGGTTTAACACCAAAAGAGCGGGAAATTTTT
>NW_024006338.1:0-1338 GCF_014805625.2 Glossina fuscipes | reverse complement strand
AACACCAAAAGAGCGGGAAATTTTTAGGGGAATGTTCAATTCCTTTGCGATGCACAAACAATGGTCAATTGCAGATGGTGACTTTGGAATTTTCTTCGCAATAATAATCTTTCTTACGTCATCACCGAGAATGGATTTGTTTGAATTAAGAAGCTTAGGGACTATTTTAGCTTTTAACTCATACAGTCTATTTTCTAAGGTTGGGAGACCAGTTTCAATTATAATATTACTTATGGGCGTCGTCCGAAAAGCATTACAATTTGCTCTAACGGCTTGGTGATAGACCGGTTTAAGGATGTTGATATTAGATTTGCAGCTATTGCCATAAATTATCAAAGCATAGTCAATCTTGCTTAACACAAGCATTTTGGTAAGATAAGCGATAGTGTTAATATGCGCATGGCTTCTCCAAGCAACGTACTGTATGAAATTTACCCTTGTTAAAAGGGAGTTTTTTAAACGAAGGCAGTGTGCTTTCCAACGATAATTGTTTGAAAACGTGAGCCCGAGAACATGGAGCGTCTGCACATTTAGTACTGGTAAGTCGTTAATATGCATCAGTAGGTTTCCTGCATCGCACATTTGTTTTCGACAAATGTGCATTTTTTTTGATTTTTGTATAGAGATTATAGCTCCTGACGAGTTTGCCCATGTGGAGATCTCACATGCAATAGATTCGAGGATGTTGATTGCTTTCGTGTTGTCTTTTTCTTTTGTAAAAATGTATACATCGTCCGCGTAGAGACAATGTTCCACTCTTGGTACACGGCAAAGAATTTTGCTAATTTCGTTGAAAGCGATCTGGAAAAGCGTGACAGAGAGAGGAGATCCTTGCGGAATGCCATTCATTAGCGGAAAGGAATCAGAAAGATGATTGTTGATTCTAACTTTGAACCGCCGATGCGACATGAATGATTTGATGTAGTTGAAGAATTTGGGTCCAACATTCCATGATTTCAAGAGTCTTAAGATAACATGAAGACCAACTCTATCAAATGCTCTTTCGAAATCAATTGAGAGAATTGTTACGTGATTTCGTTCGGAAATTGCTTTGCTTGTGAAATAATCAATATGTAACAGAGCGTCGATGCACCCTCTACCCCGCTTGAAACCAACTTGTTGCTTTGTTATCAGGTTCTTGGATTCAAGAAACCAAGATAATCTAGATGCCATAATCTTCTCTAATACCTTAGAGAGGCAAGGTAAAAGAGAAATTGGGCGATAATCTGATGCGATGGAGTCATTTTTTGACTTTGGAATTGGAACAACTGTTGCCAGTTTCCACATGTAGGGTATATGGCCAGTCATAAATACCGTATTATATAGGTCCAGTAATTT
>NW_024006337.1:0-1240 GCF_014805625.2 Glossina fuscipes | reverse complement strand
TTGACTTGGTTTTGTATAATTTGCAAATTGAAAGAAGAAAATGAAAGATATGACCTTGCTTTAAAGACGCATTAAAGAAAAACACAATTTTTTTCGCCTGTTTGTTAATAATGAGTATTTAAAGGGCTACGGACTAAAGTCACCTGCTTAGTCATTATCTTTAATAAATGTCTAGCTTTTATTTTTTTATGCTTTCTCAAAAATCGAAGTGAAAAGTTAAAAGTTTACAACGATAAAATTTACAATTGGAAATAAACCGCCCGCGCACACCCTACATCTTGCTTCCTCCGAACACTCAAGAACTAAAAATACTTGTAAGAAAAAATATTTTTTATCGCTTATTTCAAAAACAAATGCTCGATTCTAATTTGAGTTAGCTATAAGGCTATAAGTACTGCAGAACGGACAAAAGTCAAATGTATTGAAATGAGTGGAAATATTTACATGTCCCGAACACTTTATTTGATATCAAAAATTTTCTGAAAAAATATGGTTAGGTGGGAGTAAATTTTCTTTTTTCAACTTAATTCAAGTTCCAAAGAGAATTGCTTTCGTTAGGAATCGATTATAGATTATATTCGAAACTTTAATTGCTATAATTCCCTTAGGGTTACGTCGACAATATTATATAAATTGCTTTTATTTTAATTTTTTCTTTTTATTCATTTTTTATATATGGGACTAAAAGTTATTTAAACAACTTTGACGTTGTAGAAGAGAATTTTATATGAAATAAATTGAAAACCACACCTTCAAAAATCGATAATCTTAAACCAAAAAATTTTTAATTAACACAACTTCTGAATTATTCTTCATTACATTCTACGCCAGCGTTATTAAATTTACTCGCAAGTAGAAAATAAATTTAATATATATTACATATATAAAATGATTGAAATTAAACCAAAGCCTTCAATTTGTTTTTAAATTACCACAATTCCTATATATACATATATATATTTTGTTTTTTTTTTTTCTTTAATTTTTATTTTTAGTTTTTGCTTTTATTTTAGAGTTCATGTTAATTAGCCCACTTTTTTTAGTTGGAGAGTTGAAGGTAAAGAAAATTTATTGAATTGGAGAATAAAACTGGTTGCATTTTATTTTTAAGCTTTTTTTTTTTTTTTTTTTTCTTTTCTTTTTTGTTTCTTTTTATGTAATTACACAGGAAATTAATTTAGCTACGTATACGATAGTGACTAGGCGAAGAAAATAAATCTTCAAAAAAAAAAAAAAAAAA
>NW_024006336.1:0-1557 GCF_014805625.2 Glossina fuscipes | reverse complement strand
AAAAAAAAAAAAAAAAAAAAAAAAAAAAAAAAAAAAAAAAACCGTATCTAACTCTTCAAATCGATCTCAAAATTATATAAGAAAATTTAAATCTAAATTTAAAGAAAGCGTATATTGAGCCCAATGTAATAGTTACTGTCAATGGTTTTGCCACGACAGTATTATGCTATATATTATAATAAAAATAATTTATAGACTCGAAAACGAGAAGCAACCGATACTTTGGATATATTAAGTTGACTTGGTTTTGTATAATTTGCAAATTGAAAGAAGAAAATGAAAGATATGACCTTGCTTTAAAGACGCATTAAAGAAAAACACAATTTTTTTCGCCTGTTTGTTAATAATGAGTATTTAAAGGGCTACGGACTAAAGTCACCTGCTTAGTCATTATCTTTAATAAATGTCTAGCTTTTATTTTTTTATGCTTTCTCAAAAATCGAAGTGAAAAGTTAAAAGTTTACAACGATAAAATTTACAATTGGAAATAAACCGCCCGCGCACACCCTACATCTTGCTTCCTCCGAACACTCAAGAACTAAAAATACTTGTAAGAAAAAATATTTTTTGTCGCTTATTTCAAAAACAAATGTTCGATTCTAATTTGAGTTAGCTATAAGGCTATAAGTACTGCAGAACGGACAAAAGTCAAATGTATTGAAATGAGTGGAAATATTTACATGTCCCGAACACTTTATTTGATATCAAAAATTTTCTGAAAAAATATGGTTAGGTGGGAGTAAATTTTCTTTTTTCAACTTAATTCAAGTTCCAAAGAGAATTGCTTTCGTTAGGAATCGATTATAGATTATATTCGAAACTTTAATTGCTATAATTCCCTTAGGGTTACGTCGACAATATTATATAAATTGCTTTTATTTTAATTTTTTCTTTTTATTCATTTTTTATATATGGGACTAAAAGTTATTTAAACAACTTTGACGTTGTAGAAGAGAATTTTATATGAAATAAATTGAAAACCACACCTTCAAAAATCGATAATCTTAAACCAAAAAATTTTTAATTAACACAACTTCTGAATTATTCTTCATTACATTCTACGCCAGCGTTATTAAATTTACTCGCAAGTAGAAAATAAATTTAATATATATTACATATATAAAATGATTGAAATTAAACCAAAGCCTTCAATTTGTTTTTTAATTTACCACAATTCCTATATATACATATATATATTTTGTTTTTTTTTTTTCTTTAATTTTTATTTTTAGTTTTTGCTTTTATTTTAGAGTTCATGTTAATTAGCCCACTTTTTTTAGTTGGAGAGTTGAAGGTAAAGAAAATTTATTGAATTGGAGAATAAAACTGGTTGCATTTTATTTTTAAGCTTTTTTTTTTTTTTTTTTTCTTTTCTTTTTTGTTTCTTTTTATGTAATTACACAGGAAATTAATTTAGCTACGTATACGATAGTGACTAGGCGAAGAAAATAAATCTTCAAAAAAAAAAAAAAAAAAAAAAAAAAATTTTTAAATAATTTTAAGAATTTTTGTAAATTAAAAAACAAATTGAAGGCTTTGGTTTAATTTCAATCATTT
>NW_024006335.1:197-1008 GCF_014805625.2 Glossina fuscipes | reverse complement strand
TTCTTCACCTTTCTCTTCTGGAGCCTCAAACTAGTCTTCACTGGTAAATAATTGAAAACATACTCACATACGTGCAGACAGATTAGGAACTCTATGTGTTAAGTATAGATGTGTGTAAGTTGTTGCTTTAATTTTCAAATAAGTTACGAACGTTTAAGGGCAACCCATGCGTACACATAGAAACTTATACAAGTTTTAGATGAACGTTTATATAAACCAATTATAGTAACTAATAGCAAAAGGGATGTAAATTTCGCACCTCTTTTGCATTTATCTAAATTTCTCACTGTTTGAAGTTTTCTTCTTGTTTTTTTTTTTGTATTCCAAAACAATACTAAACTTTAATTTCAAAAAAAAAACTTAAAAAAACGAGCTTTCCTTATCTCTAGAAGCAGACTATCTTTAGTGCCGACCGTTTATATGAAAAAAGAAAAAAGACCCGGCTCAGCCACTTCCAAGTCATAGGCTGGATCGTCTCGTACATCACCCAAGTCGAATTGTAGCTCCTCCTGTATATGAAAATAGGTTGCTTCTGCTGTCCCTACCGTCTCTTGAGAAACGTAGGTTTATTTTTGGCGTTTCCTTTCTAACTAAAGTAATTAATGGTGTCATTGACTCGCCTTCATTACTTGGTGAAATAAGATTTAATGTCCCTAACCGCTTGTCTAGGCACTTTATCTTGGTTAAGCTTAGTCGTTTGCAAGAACCTAAATGACGTCTACCACTTATTCTCGTTATCTGACTCTTTAAAGTCCATTAAAGCAACATTGCTTAATACGCGCGATTTACCTATGTCGTATTTAAACTAGCT
>NW_024006335.1:0-97 GCF_014805625.2 Glossina fuscipes | reverse complement strand
TTACCTATGTCGTATTTAAACTAGCTTTTATCCTTAAAAAGTCGTTGCGCTTCGAAAATGAATTATTGTCAATTTATTATCGGTTGCCAGGCTTATG
>NW_024006334.1:195-1003 GCF_014805625.2 Glossina fuscipes | reverse complement strand
TTCTTCACCTTTCTCTTCTGGAGCCTCAAACTAGTCTTCACTGGTAATTAATTGAAAACATACTCACATACATGCAGACAGACTAGGAACTCTATGTGTTAAGTATAGATGTGTGTAAGTTGTTGCTTTAATTTTCAAATAAGTTACGAACGTTTAAGGGCGACCCATGCGTACACATAGAAACTTATACAAGTTTTAGATGAATGTTTATATAAACCAATTATAGTAACTAATAGCAAAAGGGATGTAAATTTCGCACCTCTTGCATTTATCTAAATTTCTCGCTGTTTGAAGTTTTCTTCTTGTTTTTTTTTTTGCATTCCAAAACAATACTAAACTTTAATTTCAAAAAAAAAAATAAAAAAACGAGCTTTCCTTATCTCTAGAAGCAGACTATCTTTACCGCCGACCGTTTATATGAAAAAAGAAAAAAAACCCGGCTCAGTCACTTCCAAGTCATAGGCTGGATAGTCTCGTACATCACCCAAGTCGAATTGTAGTTCCTCCTGTATATGAAAATAGGTTGCTTCTGCTGTCCCTACCGTCTCTTGAGAAACGTAGGTTTATTTTTGGCGTTTCCTTCCTAACTAAAGTAATTAATGGTGCCATTGACTCGCCTTCATTACTTGGTGAAATAAGCTTTAATGTCCCTAACCGCTTGTCTAGCCACTTTATCTTGGTTAAGCTTAGTCGTTTGCAAGAACCTAAATGACGTCTACCACTTATTCTCGTTATCTAACTCTTTAAAGTCCATTAAAGCAACATTGCTTAATACGCGCGATTTACCTATGTCGTATTTAAACTAGCT
>NW_024006334.1:0-95 GCF_014805625.2 Glossina fuscipes | reverse complement strand
ACCTATGTCGTATTTAAACTAGCTTTTATCCTTAAAAAGTCGTTGCGTTTCGAAAATGAATTATTGTCAATTTATTATCGGTTGCCAGGCTTATG
>NW_024006333.1:0-1024 GCF_014805625.2 Glossina fuscipes | reverse complement strand
CGAAGCCAGAGCTATCCTTTTCGCTGCGAACCTTGCCTGTAAGAACAAACTCAAAACCGTCATTGTCACCGACAGTTCATCTGTATTACAAGTTATTCGGAACCCTTCGACTTGGAGATGGAGCACCGTCAACAAATTAAGAAATATAATTACAACACTCGGCGGAAAAATTAAATTGCTATGGACACTTAGTCATATCGGTTTATTGGGAAATAATCAGGCTGATCGAGCCGCAAAGGATTCTGCTTCTTCTCCTCTAATTATGGATGATGTCATGGAAAAGTTGGATCTTCAAAGATACATTGGAAGAAAAGTTAAAGAGAAAATTACAGAAGGAAATCTACAATACCATCATCAACACTACTCTTCCATTAACCCTCAATTAACTCCGCCTTTATATCCAACAAATGTTGAGAAAACCAAGATCCAAACATTTTCGAGAACTTGCTTTGGTCATACAATTGCAACTCACCAATGGATCTTAAAGAAGTCTACCGCCCCAATCTGCAGTTGTGGACAAACTCTCACTATAAAGCACATTCTCTGCGACTGCCTTAACTTTTCCTTGGCTGGAAGTATTACATTTGGAACGATTAACCTTTTGGACATTCTAAAATCAGCTTCAGAACAGAATATCAATTCAATATATTACTTTATTAAAACTACTAGACACAATATCTAATTTACATTTATATAAATTAGAGCCGATAGCCTGTGTTGCTAGAGCTCAATGTCTTTTTCTTTTTAGTCTAAGAATTTACCTCATTAGTCTAAAATTGTAATAATAATAATAATATTCGTAAGATTCCAATAGGTTTTAATGAAAATGATTTGAAAAATAATGCCCAATCTAATATTTTAATTAAATCGATGACCAGGTTACATTGTAGAGATCCCAATGACAGCAGGAAATCCCGACAAACAGTGCCAAAATTATTTCCAAGGCAAATACTGTCCGCAGGGCAATAATTTTTAATTATTGCATATTTCATGTTGATTATATTATATTTACTCCTTAACAATG
>NW_024006332.1:0-1243 GCF_014805625.2 Glossina fuscipes | reverse complement strand
TATATATATATATATATATATATATATATTTTTAAAGCCGATAGCCCTAGATGCTAGTGCTTTAAGACTTTAGTCTTAGAATTTATTCTCTCTGGCTAAATTTATAATAATAATAATAATAATAATAATAATAATATATTTTTAACTAAAGGCTATCTCTAGGCATCGACTTTCCGAATTTAAATCGTTACACAACAGTTAACTCTGCGTAGATTAAGTTTTAAAATTTGTTCTGGATTTGCTCGCAAACATGCACATAATAGCTAAGGAATAGCAAATAACAGTTGATTGTTGTTTTCACTACTAAGCATCAGTTCATGCGTGTACACCGCACCTTATGATTATGCCGAAGTTCCAAGGTAACGAAAATTTCAATAGAAAAATGTAGGTCCTTTTATACGATGCAAAGTCAACCAAAATATAACATAATCCGACAAAAAAATATTAATGTATTCGACTTTATAGATGTGTCAGGAGTGTATAAAATCCGTTCTAAAGCTAAAATTCATCAAGTGTATATCGCTCTTGATCAGCATACACAATAGGATCCATTTTGATCACACTTGTCGATTTGCTTACCCGTCTGGCGAAATTTATATTTATAGGCTGAGCGCATTATCGTGAAGGGCAATTGAAAAGTGTTTCTTATTACTCTCGCTGAAAATAGATTTTGAAAAACAGCACAGTTGACTTTCCTAGGCCCAATCGCGATCACTATTTTTGGCTGACCATCATTTTCCTTTTTTCGAAAAACATAACCTCACAATTGCCGTGGTTTAAGTTTAAATCCCCAAAATGGATTTATTCGCATGAAATTCGACGAGTAGATAAATCGAATCAGGATCAAGAGCTTGCCTAAAATTGCCTACCTACAGGACTGTACAATTTAGGCAAAGTATGTAATGTTTGCCAAAACACTGATAACATATTGTGTAAAAATATGATGATATATCGATCGGTATATCATAGATGAATCAATTTTCTTTTCAATGTGCCGCCCAAGTATCATGTGCAAGCTGTAGTGATGAGTGTTAAGGGGGATTCAACTCGAAGAAGATTATAACTTACTTCTTATTAATATTTTATTAGGTCGGTAAGAGGGGGGTACAGGTATACCGGCTTATTTCCTTTGCAGGCTATTTGCAGGGTAGCGGAAGCCGATTTCAAGATGTGTTTGATAGTACTTGCTATGTTTTCAAATAATTTCTGTAAAATTTGTACTTATATTGTATATTTTTATTTT
>NW_024006331.1:0-1142 GCF_014805625.2 Glossina fuscipes | reverse complement strand
CTGTTGTTCTGAAGTCTATATATATATATATATATATATATATATATATATATATAAAAGCAGCTGATACCCCTAGATGCTAGTTCTTTAAGACTTTAGTCTTAGAATTTATTCTCTCTGGATTTTATAATAATAATAATAATAATAATAATAATAATATATTTTTAACTAAAGGCTATCTCTAGGCATCGACTTTCCGAATTTAAATCGTTACACAACAGTTAACTCTGCGTAGATTAAGTTTTAAAATTTGTTCTGGATTTGCTCGCAAACATGCACATAATAGCTAAGGAATAGCAAATAACAGTTGATTGTTGTTTTCACTACTAAGCATCAGTTCATGCGTGTACACCGCACCTTATGATTATGCCGAAGTTCCAAGGTAACGAAAATTTCAATAGAAAAATGTAGGTCCTTTTATACGATGCAAAGTCAACCAAAATATAACATAATCCGACAAAAAAATATTAATGTATTCGACTTTATAGATGTGTCAGGAGTGTATAAAATCCGTTCTAAAGCTAAAATTCATCAAGTGTATATCGCTCTTGATCAGCATACACAATAGGATCCATTTTGATCACACTTGTCGATTTGCTTACCCGTCTGGCGAAATTTATATTTATAGGCTGAGCGCATTATCGTGAAGGGCAATTGAAAAGTTTTTCTTATTACTCTCGCTGAAAATAGATTTTGAAAAACAGCACAGTTGACTTTCCTAGGCCCAATCGCGATCACTATTTTTGGCTGACCATCATTTTCCTTTTTTCGAAAAACATAACCTCACAATTGCCGTGGTTTAAGTTTAAATCCCCAAAATGGATTTATTCGCATGAAATTCGACGAGTAGATAAATCGAATCAGTATCAAGAGCTTGCCTAAAATTGCCTACCTACAGGACTGTACAATTTAGGCAAAGTATGTAATGTTTGCCAAAACACTGATAACATATTGTGTAAAAATATGATGATATATCGATCGGTATATCATAGATGAATCAATTTTCTTTTCAATGTGCCGCCCAAGTATCATGTGCAAGCTGTAGTGATGAGTGTTAAGGGGGATTCAACTCGAAGAAGATTATAACTTACTTCTTATTAATATTTTATTAGGTCGGTAAGAGGGGGGTACAGGTATACCGG
>NW_024006330.1:0-1363 GCF_014805625.2 Glossina fuscipes | reverse complement strand
TGTGTTACTTGTTTTCGTTTCCGATGAAATTTTGTTAGTACGATCGGTATTTCATTTATTTAAAATTCTTATCTCTATTTTTTTCTATCTAATATGCATTATCGTCTTACTGATGTCCGGGTAGTGGCTTAAGAATAAAATTCTTATTAACGATTTGCGTAAATAAACGGACACTGTTCACAGGAACTGTGTCATATTTGTAACCAATTTGTGGCATGTTTTGGCCACTAATTCGGAAAGTTCACTGCAGTCAAGCGTTAAGTGTGCGTTAAATACGTTAATAACGATGAGTACATTTTAAATCCCATTATGAATGCTTTCGCACTAATATGGCTCACTTTTGACTCTTCTCAATGCGCAAAATTGACCAATCAGCAAACGAAGACCTTACACGAAATGCAATAACACTCTTTACGACGCGCAATATTTAACTGTTCCCGAGTCAAGGACGTAGGCTGCTGTACTGTACAGTTGTAGAAGGCAAAGTTGGGATTTTAACATGACGACACAGTATACGACAAAATTGACGCAGGTATCGATCTATTGAAAACAAAGCATGGCGTAGACATCGTACAAGCAGACATATATATTTTCTTCATGTGTAAAAATTTTTATTAACGAATATTGGGCATTTTATATGGAGAAAGGGCGCAGCTAACCTAAGTAAAATATTCCATGAAATAGATTTTATCTCAGTGCCAAATGCGATGGTGCGAGACTTTCAGTTTCGCATTGTTATCACAGGAAATATAATATATACATATGCTCTGGCTTTTGGTTTTTTCCCGCTATTACTTTTGTAGGCAAATATATTCCGATTTTTAACATTGAATAAAAGCGTACACTGAACGATCGCCATCTACGTGAAATTTAAATTTAAAAATTTTACAGTCCGAGTGTATAAGTGAATTAATTTTGTGGCCGGCCATAGCAATAATTTTTCTATTTATATTTTTTTTCTTTGCACTTCCTTGGCACTAATCTTATTAGTTTATAAGTATTTTCAAAGCTTTTATTTTTGCTTTTTTCATTTTTACCGAAGGTAAAATTCATCCTTCTATTAGAAAGTAGTTGTCTAACGATTGTTGAAAAGTTTCAACGCAAGTGTTATTACTTTTTATATATTTTAATTAAACTAAAATTATCTTCTCATTACGTTTTTATCAACTAAAGTTTTTTTTCGGAGCGGATTAGCTATTCGAAGCATGCTCATACATCTTCCACTGTTGAACTTTTCCCTCAACCTTTGACATTTACTCTCCTGTTATTTTTTATTTGCATTATTGTAAACGAAAAAAAAAAAAAAAAAAAAAAACAAATAAATAAATAAAAACGAAGAGGAAGAAAGACACACATAAAGTGT
>NW_024006329.1:0-1476 GCF_014805625.2 Glossina fuscipes | reverse complement strand
CGATAGCAAGAAAGTGAAAGTAATTAATCGGTGTAATTGGAAAGTGAAGTGCAATTCGCATATTATAGAAGCGCTATATATATATATATATATATATATATACTGTGTTACTTGTTTTCGTTTCCGATGAAATTTTGTTAGTACGATCGGTATTTCATTTATTTAAAATTCTTATCTCTATTTTTTTCTATCTAATATGCATTATCGTCTTACTGATGTCCGGGTAGTGGCTTAAGAATAAAATTCTTATTAACGATTTGCGTAAATAAACGGACACTGTTCACAGGAACTGTGTCATATTTGTAACCAATTTGTGGCATGTTTTGGCCACTAATTCGGAAAGTTCACTGCAGTCAAGCGTTAAGTGTGCGTTAAATACGTTAATAACGATGAGTACATTTTAAATCCCATTATGAATGCTTTCGCACTAATATGGCTCACTTTTGACTCTTCTCAATGCGCAAAATTGACCAATCAGCAAACGAAGACCTTACACGAAATGCAATAACACTCTTTACGACGCGCAATATTTAACTGTTCCCGAGTCAAGGACGTAGGCTGCTGTACTGTACAGTTGTAGAAGGCAAAGTTGGGATTTTAACATGACGACACAGTATACGACAAAATTGACGCAGGTATCGATCTATTGAAAACAAAGCATGGCGTAGACATCGTACAAGCAGACATATATATTTTCTTCATGTGTAAAAATTTTTATTAACGAATATTGGGCATTTTATATGGAGAAAGGGCGCAGCTAACCTAAGTAAAATATTCCATGAAATAGATTTTATCTCAGTGCCAAATGCGATGGTGCGAGACTTTCAGTTTCGCATTGTTATCACAGGAAATATAATATATACATATGCTCTGGCTTTTGGTTTTTTCCCGCTATTACTTTTGTAGGCAAATATATTCCGATTTTTAACATTGAATAAAAGCGTACACTGAACGATCGCCATCTACGTGAAATTTAAATTTAAAAATTTTACAGTCCGAGTGTATTAAAGTGAATTAATTTTGTGGCCGGCCGTAGCAATAATTTTTCTATTTATATTTTTTTTCTTTGCACTTCCTTGGCACTAATCTTATTAGTTTATAAGTATTTTCAAAGCTTTTATTTTTGCTTTTTTCATTTTTACCGAAGGTAAAATTCATCCTTCTATTAGAAAGTAGTTGTCTAACGATTGTTGAAAAGTTTCAACGCAAGTGTTATTACTTTTTATATATTTTAATTAAACTAAAATTATCTTCTCATTACGTTTTTATCAACTAAAGTTTTTTTTCGGAGCGGATTAGCTATTCGAAGCATGCTCATACATCTTCCACTGTTGAACTTTTCCCTCAACCTTTGACATTTACTCTCCTGTTATTTTTTATTTGCATTATTGTAAACGAAAAAAAAAAAAAAAAAAAAAAAAAAAAAAAAAAATAAATAAATAAAAACGAAGAGGAAGAAAGACACACATAAAGTGT
>NW_024006328.1:1464-1700 GCF_014805625.2 Glossina fuscipes | reverse complement strand
GATGTTGAATTTCGCTATTTTTTCAAAGTGTTTAGAAGTGTTTAAGAATGTTTGAGACTGTTTAAGACTGTTTAATAAAATTTTATATTCTTTCGATGTTAAGTTTCGGTATTTTTTTAAAATGTGTAGGAGTGTTTAAGGGTGTTTAAGATTGTTTAATAAGATTTTATATGCTTTCGATGTTGAATTTCGCTATTTTTTCAAAGTGTTTAGAAGTGTTTAAGACTGTTTAAGAC
>NW_024006328.1:0-1364 GCF_014805625.2 Glossina fuscipes | reverse complement strand
AATTTCACTATTTTTTCAAAGTGTTCAGAAGTGTTTAAGACTGTTTATTAAGATTTTATATGCTCTCGATGTTGAAATGCGCTATTGTTTCAAAGTGTTTTGAAATGTTTAAGACTGTTTAAGACAGTTTAAGACTGTTTAATAAGATTTTATATGCTTTCGATGTTGAATTTCGATATTTTGTCAAAGTGTTTAGTAGTGTTTAAGACTGTTTAATAAGATTTTATATGCTTTCGATGTTGAATTTCACTATTTTTTCAAAGCGTTTAGAAGTGTTTAAGACAGTTTAAGACTGTTTAATAAGATTTTATATGCTTTCGATGTTGAATTTCGATATTTTTTCAAAGTGTTTAGAATCGTTGAAGACTGTTTATTAAGATTTTATATGCTTTCGATGTTGAATTTCGCTATTTTTTCAAAGTGTTTAGAAGTGTTTAAGAATGTTTGAGACTGTTTAAGTTTGTTTAATAAGATTTTATATGCTTTCGATGTTGAATTTCGGTATTTTTTTAAAATGTGTAGAAGTGTTTAAGGGTGTTTAAGATTGTTTAATAAAATTTTCTATGCTTTCGATGATGAATTTCGCTATTTTTTCAAAGTGTGTAGAAGTGTTTAAGGCTGTTTAAGGCTGTTTATGACTGTTTAATAACATTTTATATGCTTTCGATGTTTAATTTTGATATTTTGTCAAAGTATTTAGAAGTGCTTAAGACTGTTGAAGACTGTTTAATAAGATTTTATATACTTTTGATGTCGAATTTCGCTATTTTTGCAAAGTGTTTAGGAGTGTTTAAGACTGTTTAAGACTGTTTAATAAAATTTTATATGCTTTCGATGTTGCATTTCGCTATTTTTTCAAAGTGTGTAAAAGTGTTCAAGGCTGTTTAAGACTCTTTAAGAGTGGTTAATAAGATTTTATATGCTTTCGTTGTTGAATTTCGGTATGTTTTCAAAATGTTTAGAAGTGTTTAAGACAGTTTAAGACTGTTTAATAAGATTTTATATGCTTTCGATGTTGAATTTCGATATTTTGTCAAAATGTGTAGAAGTGTGTAAGACTGTTTAGGACTGTCTAATAAGATATTAAACGCTTTCCATGCTGAATTTCGTTATTTTTGTAAAGTGTTTAGAAGTGTTTAAGACTGCTTAAGACTGTGTAATAAGATTTAAATGCTTTCGATGTTGAGTTTCGATATTTTGTGAAAGTGTTAAGAAGTGTTTAAGGGTGTTTAAGATGGTTTATTAAAATTTTCTATGCTTTCGATGTTGAATTTCGATATTTTTTCAAAGTGTTTAGAAGCGTTGAAGACTGTTTAATAAGATTTTATATGCTTTCGATGTTGAATTTCGGTATGTTTTCAAAA
>NW_024006327.1:0-2082 GCF_014805625.2 Glossina fuscipes | reverse complement strand
ATTATTTTAACTTTTGATCGCTATCGATTACCGCGAACAGTTGATGTGGCGTGGTATAAATGTAAAGTAGAACTATACATCTCAAATCCTATGAGGTGTAAAAATTGCCAACGCCTGGGTCATACGGCAAAAAGATGCACTAATGCTGCATCTTGTGCTAACTGTGGTCATCCTCCACATACTGAAAGCTGTACCCGTAGTTTCTGCATAAATTGCAATGATCAACACTCAGCGTTAGACAAACAATGCCCACGTTTTGTACAGATGCGCGAAATATTAAAAATCAAAACAGAAAATTACTGTAGCATGGGCGAAGCGCGACGCACATACCGGGAAAGAAATCCATCTGTAGCCCATGGAATTGGCAAAAGTAATACCTATGCTGCTGTTGCCTCGCAAATCGAGCCTAATAAGACTTTAAATGCAACTGCTTCCAATGAAAAACCTGTTCCACCATTAACCAAAAATTATATTGCGAAACCAGTTACATCACTTGCCAAAGATAATATTGAAAAAACCAAAGCAACTGCAAATATTGAAAAAATTAAAACAACAACACATATGCTAAAATCTAATATACAAAATTCTCCAGAATCTTCAGCTCTTAACTTTACTCAACAAATCACAAGTGGTAATGAATCCATTCTTTCATCCATTAATCAACCTTCAAAAACCAAAGCAACTGCAAATATTGAAAAAACTAAAACAACAATACATATGCTAAAATCTAATATACCAAATTCTCCAGAATCTCCAGCTATCAACTTTACTCAACAAATCACAAGTGGTAATGAACCCATTCTTTCATCCATTAATCAACCTTCAATTTCAAATTATTCACGTGCGCCAACCCGTTGCGCTTCAAATGTACCAAATCACCTAAATACAGATTATTCTGCTGGTAAGAATAAATCATTCACGAAAAATTCCTATAGCGACCTTCTCGACGGAGACGCTGACATGTCAATTTAACCCTCCCTCCACTCTGCTTACATGTCATTGCAATTAAATAAAGTTTTTAAAATTCTACAAAGGAACATTAAGGGACTTATTAATAATTTTGATGAACTCCGTACACTCATGTGATTTTAATCCAACCTTTTTATCGCTTCAAGAAACCCATTGTAGAAGCTCTTTTAATCCTATTCCACCCAAATCATATACTGGATACTTCACAAATGCTGATCAAAACTCATATTCCGAACAAGAAATAGGTGTTTTTATAAAATCAAGTATACCTCACAAACGCATAAATTTAAGCTCAAATATACAAGCCGTAGCGATACAAATAATGTTAAATATAAAATTTACAGTGCTTTCGCTCTATATTCCACCTTCGCAATCGTTTTCTCAGCAAGAACTCTACAATTTATGCTCCGTACTTTCCCCCCCATTAATTATATGCGGCGATTTCAACAGCTGGAATACCATCTGGGGCTCAACAGTGAACAACACTCGCAGTACTGTTTTAGAAAAGGCCTTTTTTCAAAGCAACCTTTGCGTTTTAAATGATGGAAAACCAACGCACTTCTCAACTCATTATACTTTTTCACATATTGATTTAACATATTGCTCTCTCTCACTTCTTCCTTTGGTTTCCTGGTCTATTTCTGATGATCTACATAATAGTGATCACTTTCCAATCATAATCGATCTTAAACTTTCAACGTCCTCTGCTACTCCAGCAAAACAGGCCAAATTCCTCCTAGATAAAGCGGATTGGATCAATTACTCCAAACAGGTGGAGTCATTTTTGAATTTAAAGCCATTTAACGGAAACTGCAACCATGATGCTGCTGGGAACCCGCGCGCAACCGAAAAGCTCATAAAGGCCAAATCTTTAGCTAATCTATGTGCTATTTCAGCTAAAGTACATGAGAAACTTAACTCGGTTCGAGGCGTAATTTACGCCCTTTGCTTAAAGCATGTGGCGGAAGATGAAATTGTTCGCGAAATGGGCAATCAAGGAGTGACTGAAATATATAAATTAACCAAACTGAATGATGACGGAAAAACACGCTCTCCTACAGGAAGAATTATTTTAACTTTTGATCGCTATCGATTACCGCGAACAGTTGATGT
>NW_024006326.1:0-1308 GCF_014805625.2 Glossina fuscipes | reverse complement strand
TATTAAAGCGCTTAAATAAAATGAATTTAAGGAAGGGAAGGTTTCAGGAATCGGGCAGATATTTCGTGTACATTGGTCTACTAAATCGGCAACAATATAAAGAAAGGAGGAAGGATTGGGTACTTAAGGGATAAATTTGAACACAGATAGAGTTGCTATGTTATTGTTGTTATAGTCCAATTACATAACGACTTTCGCTCAGGAAAAACACAGTTTTCTCTATTTATATTTACTATTATGAGAACAATTACCTGATGCTGATGATTAACTGCTGGTAAATTCCAAAAACTTGAGTGTTTAAATTTAAAAAATATAACATTGAAAGACAGTTCATTGTAAAGTCTTTACAGCGTCCAAATTTTACATAAAAATTTATCTTTACTAGGCATTCAGTTTGAAAACAAATTATGTTCATTTAACAAATGAATCAATCTATTAAAGCGCTTAAATAAGATGAATTTAAGGAAGGGAAGGTTTCAGGAATCGGGTCGATATTTCATGTACAGTGACCTACTAAAGCGGCCACCATATAAAGAAAGGAGGAAGGATTGGGTACTTAACGAATAAATTTGAACACAGATAGAGTTGCTATGTGATTGTTGTTATAGACCAATTACATAACGACATTAGCTAAGGAAAAACACAGTTTTCTCTATTTATATTTACTATCATGAGAACAATTACCTGATGCTGATGATTAACTGCTGGTTAATTCCAAAAACTTGAGTGTTTAAATTTAAAAACTATTTAGATCCAAAAGCACTTCATTGGCAAGCCTTTACAGCGTCCAAATTTTAACTAAAATTTTATCTTCACTAGGCATTCAGTTTGAAAACATGTTATGTTCATTTAACAATTGAATCATTCTATTGAAGCGCTTAAATAAAGTGAATTTGAGGATGGGAAGGCTTTAGGAATCGGGTCGATATATCGTGGACATTGGCCTACTAAAACGGCCACAATATAAAGAAAGGAGGAACGGTTGTGTACTGAAGGAATAAATTTGAACACAGATAGAGTTGCTATGCGATTGTTGTAGTAGCGCAATTACATAACGACATTAGCTAAGGAAAAACACATTTTTCTCTATTTGTATTTACTATTATGAGAACAATTACCTGATGCTGGCGATTAACTGCTGGTTAATTCCAAAAACTTGAGTGCTTAAATATGAAAAATAGTTACATTCAAAAACAGTTCATTGTCAAGTATTTACAGCGTCCAAATTTTACCTAAAAGTTTATCTTCACTAGGCATTCTGGTTGACGTCACATTATGTTAACTTAACGATTGAATCATTCTTTTAAA
>NW_024006325.1:0-2463 GCF_014805625.2 Glossina fuscipes | reverse complement strand
CAGATAGAGTTGCTATGTGATTGTTGTTATACAGCAATTACATAACGACATTAGCTAAGGAAAAACACAGTTTTCTCTATTTATATTTACTATTATGAGAACAATTACCTGATGCTGATGATTAACTGCTGGTTTATTCCAAAAACTTGAGTGTTTAAATTTAAAAGATATTTACATTCAAAAGCAGTTCATTGTAAAGTATTTACAACTTCCAAATTTTACCTTAAAATTTATTTTCACTAGGCATTCAGTTTGACAACACATTATGTTCATTTAACAATTGAATCATACTATTAAAGCGCTTAAATAAAATGAATTTAAGGATTGGAAGGCTTCAGGAATCGGGTCGATATTTATGTACATTGGCCTACCAAAGCGGCGACAATATAAAGAAAGCAGGAAGCATTGGGTACGAGAAAAATAAATTTGAACACAGATAGAGTTGCTATGTTATTGTTGTTATAGACCAATTACATAACGACATTAGCTAAGGAAAAACACAGTTTTCTCTATTTGTATTTACTATTATGAAAACAATTACCTGATGCTGATGATTAATGTTGATTAATTCCAAAAATTTGAGTATTTAAATTTAAAAAATATTTACATTCAAAAGCAGTTCATTGGCAAGTTTTCATAGCGTCCAAATTTTACCTAAAAATTTATCTTCACTAGGCATTCAGTTTGACAACATATTATGTTCATTTAACAATTGAATCATACTGTTAAAGCGCTTAAATAAAATGAATTTAAGGAAGCGAAGGTTTCAGAAATCGGGTCGATATATCGTGTACATTGGGCTACTAAAGCGGCCACAATATAAAGAAAGCAGGAAGCAATGGGTACTAAAGGAATAAATTAGAACACAGATAGAGTTGCTACGTGATTGTTGCTATAGCGCAATTACATAACGATATTAGCTAAGGAAAAACACAGTTTTCTCTATTTATATTTACTATTATGAGAACAATTACCTGATGCAGATGACTAACTGCTGGTTAATTCCAAAACTTGAGTGTTTAAATTTAAAAAATATTTACATTCAAAAGCAGCTCATTGGCAAGTTTTTATGGCGTCCAAATTTTACCTAAAAATTTATCTTCACTAGGCATTCAGTTTGAAAACATATTATGTTCATTTAACAAATGAATCAATATATTAAAGCGCTTAAATAAGATGAATTTAAGGATTGAAAGGCTTCAGGACTCGTGGCGATATTTCATGTACATTGGCCTACTAAAGCGGCCACAATATAAAGAAAGGTGAAAGGATTGGATGCTAAAGGAATAAATTTGAACACAGGTAGAGTTGCTATGTGATTGTTGTTATAGCGCAATTACATAACGACTTTCGCTAAGGAAAAACACAGTTTTCTCTATTTGTATCTACTATTATGAGAACAATTACATGATGATGACGATTAACTGCTGGTTAATTCCAAAAACTTGAGTGCTTAAATATGAAAAATATTTAGATTCAAAAGCAGTTCATTGTCAAGTATTTACAGCGTCCAAATTTTACCTAAAAGTTTATCTTCACTAGGCATTCTGGTTGACGTCACATTATGTTAACTTAACGATTGAATCATTCTATTAAAGCGCTTAAATAAAATGAATTTAAGGAAGGGAAGGTTTCAGAAATCGGGTCGATATTTCGTGTACATTGGTCTACTGAAGCGGCCACAATATAAAGAAAGCAGGAAGCAATGGGTACTAAAGGAATAAATTAGAACACAGATAGAGTTGCTATGTTATTGTTGTTATAGTCCAATTACATAACGACATTAGCTAAGGAAAAATACAGTTTTCTCTATTTATATTTACTATTATAAGAACAATTACCTGATGCAGATGACTAACTGCTGGTTAATTCCAAAACTTGAGTGTTTAAATTTAAAAAATATAACATTCAAAGACAGTTCATTGGCAAGTCTTTACAGCGTCCAAATTTTACATAAAAATTTATCTTTACTAGGCATTCAGTTTGAAAACAAATTATGTTCATTTAACAAATGAATCAATCTATTAAAGCGCTTAAATAAGATGAATTTAAGGAAGGGAAGGTTTCAGTTATCGGGTCGATATTTCATGTACAGTGACCTACTAAAGCGGCCACCATATAAAGAAAGGAGGTAGGATTGGGTACTTAACGAATAAATTTGAACACAGATAGGGTTGCTATGTTATTGTTGTTATAGACCAATTACATAACGACATTAGCTAAGGAAAAATACAGTTTTCTCTATTTATATTTACTATCATGAGAACAATTACCTGATGCTGATGATTAACTGCTGGTTAATTCCAAAAACTTGAGTGTTTAAATTTAAAAACTATTTAGGTCCAAATGCACTTCATTGGCAAGCCTTTACAGCGTCCAAATTTTACCTAAAATTTTATCTTCACTAGGCATTCTTGTTGACGTCACATTATGTTAACTTAACGATTGAATCATTCTTTTAAA
>NW_024006324.1:0-1098 GCF_014805625.2 Glossina fuscipes | reverse complement strand
TTTATATTTACTATTATGAGAACAATTACCTGATGCTGATGATTAACTGCTGGTAGATTCCAAAAACTTGAGTGTTTAAATTTAAAGGATATTTACATTCAAAAGCAGTTCATTGTAAAGTATTTACAACGTCCAAATTTTACCTTAAAATTTATTTTCACTAGGCATTCAGTTTGACAACACATTATGTTCATTTAACAATTGAATCATACTATTAAAGCGCTTAAATAAAATGAATTTAAGGAAGGGAAGGTTTCAGGAATCGGGCCGATATTTCGTGTACATTGGTCTACTAAAGCGGCCACAATATAAAGAAAGCAGGAAGCAATGGGTACTAAAGGAATAAATTTGAACACAGATAGAGTTGCTATGTGATTGTTGTTATAGCGCCATTACATAACGACTTTCGCTCAGGAAAAACACAGTTTTCTCTATTTATATTTACTATTATAAGAACAATTACCTGATGCTGATTATTAACTGCTGGTAAATTCCAAAAACTTGAGTGTTTAAATTTAAAAGATTTTTACATTCAAAAGCAGTTCATTGTTAAGTATTTACAGCGTCCAAATTTTACCTAAAAATTTATCTTCACTAGGCATTCAGTTTGAAAACATTTTATGTTCATTTAACAAATGAAACAATCTATTAAAGCGCTTAAATAAGATGAATTTAAGGATTGGAAGGCTTCAGGAATAGGGCCGATATTTCATGTACATTGGTCTACTAAAGCGGCCACAATATAAAGAAAGGAGGAATGATTGGGTACTAAAGGAATAAATTTGAACACAGATAGAGTTGCTATGTGATTGTTGTTATAGCGCAATTACATAACGACATTAGCTGAGGAAAAACACAGTTTTCTCTATTTATATTTACTATTATGAGAACAATTACCTGATGCTGATGATTAACTGCTGGTAGATTCCAAAAACTTGAGTGTTTAAATTTAAAAGGTTTTTACATTCAAAAGCAGTTCATTGTAAAGTATTTACAACGTCCAAATTTTACCTAAAAAATTATTTTCACTAGGCATCCAGTTTGACAACATATTATGTTCATTTAACAATTGAATCATACTATTAAAGCGCTTAAATA
>NW_024006323.1:0-3212 GCF_014805625.2 Glossina fuscipes | reverse complement strand
TATTAAAGCGCTTAAATAAAATGAATTTAAGGAAGGGAAGGTTTCAGAAATCGGGTCGATATTTCGTGTACATTGGTCTACTGAAGCGGCCACAATATAAAGAAAGCAGGAAGCAATGGGTACTAAAGGAATAAATTAGAACACAGATAGAGTTGCTATGTGATTGCTGTTATAGACCAATTACATAACGACTTTCGCTCAGGAAAAACACAGTTTTCTCTATTTATATTTACTATTATGAGAACAATTACCTGATGCTGATGTGTAACTGCTGGTTAGTTCCAAAAGCTTGAGTGTTTAAATTTAAAAGATATTTACATTCAAAAGCAGTTCGTTGTAAAGTATTTACAGCGTCCAAATTTTACCTTAAAATTTATTTTCACTAGGCATTCAGTTTGACAACACATTATGTTCATTTAACAATTGAATCATACTATTAAAGCGCTTAAATAAAATGAATTTAAGAAAGGAAAGATTTCAGGAATTGGGCCGATATTTCATGTACATTGGTCTACTAAAGCGGCCACAATATAAAGAAAGGAGGAATGATTGGGTACTAAAGGAATAAATTTGAACACAGATAGAGTTGCTATGTGATTGTTGTTATACAGCAATTACATAACGACATTAGCTAAGGAAAAACACAGTTTTCTCTATTTATATTTACTATTATGAGAACAATTACCTGATGCTGATGATTAACTGCTGGTAGATTCCAAAAACTTGAGTGTTTAAATTTAAAAGATTTTTACATTCAAAAGCAGTTCATTGTAAAGTATTTACAACGTCCAAATTTTATCTTAAAATTTATTTTCACTAGGCATTCAGTTTGACAACACATTATGTTCACTTAATAATTGAATCATACTATTAAAGCGCTTAAATAAAATGAATTTAAGAAAGGAAAGATTTCAGGAATTGGGCCGATATTTCATGTACATTGGTCTACTAAAGCGGCCACAATATAAAGAAAGGAGGAAGGATTGAATACTAAAGGAATAACTTTGAACACAGATAGAGTTGCTATGTTATTGTTGTTATAGACCAATTACATAACGATATTAGCTAAGGAAAAACACAGTTTTCTCTATTTGTATTTACTATTATGAGAACAATTACCTGATGCTGATGATTAACTGCCGGTTAATTCCAAAAACTTGAGTGCTTATAATTAAAAAATATGTACATTCAAAAGCAGTTCATTGTCAAATATTTACAGCGTCCAAATTTGACCTAAAAATGTATTTTCACTAGGCATTCAGTTTGACAACACATTATGTTCATTTAACAATTGAATCATACTATTAAAGCGCTTAAATAAAATGAATTTAAGGATTGAAAGGCTTCAGGAGTCGTGGCGATATTTCATGTACATTGGTCTACTGAAGCGGCCACAATATAAAGAAAGCAGGAAGCAATGGGTACTAAAGGAATAAATTAGAACACAGATAGAGTTGCTATGTGATTGCTGTTATAGACCAATTACATAGCGACATTAGCTAAGGAAAAACACAGTTTTCTCTATTTATATTTACTATTATGAGAACAATTACCTGATGCTGATGATTAACTGCTGGTAGATTCCAAAAACTTGAGTGTTTAAATTTAAAAAATATTACATTCAAAAGCAGTTCATTGGCAAGTATTTACAGCGTCCAAATTTTACCTTAAAATTTATTTTCACTAGGCATTCAGTTTGACAACACATTATGTTCATTTAACAAATGAATCATACTATTAAAGCGCTTAAATAAAATGAATTTAAGAAAGGAAAGATTTCAGAAACTGGGCCGATATTTCATGTACATTGGTCTACTAAAGCGGCCACAATATAAAGAAAGGAGGAATGATTGGGTACTAAAGGAATAAATTTGAACACAGATAGAGTTGCTATGTGATTGTTGTTATAGCGCAATTACATAACGACATTAGCTGAGGAAAAACACAGTTTTCTCTATTTATATTTACTGTTATGAGAACAATTACTTGATGCTGATGATTAACTGCTGGTAGATTCCAAAAACTTGAGTGTTTAAATTTAAAAGATTTTTACATTCAAAAGCAGTTCATTGTCAAGTATTTACAACGTCCAAATTTTACCTAAAAAATTATTTTCACTAGGCATCCAGTTTGACAACACATTATGTTCATTTAACAATTGAATCATACTATTAAAGCGCTTAAATAAAATGAATTTAAGGAAGGGAAGGTAGCAGGAATTGGGCAGATATTTCGTGTACATTGGCCTACTAAATCGGCCAGAATATAAAGAAAGGAGGAACGGTTGTGTACTGAAGGAATAAATTTGAACACATATAGAGTTGCTATGCGATTGTTGTAGTAACGCAATTACATAACGACATTAGCTCAGGAAAAACACAGTTTTCTCTATTTATATTTACTATTATGAGAACAATTACCTGATGCTGATGATTAACTGCTGGTTAATTCCAAAAACTTGAGTGCTTAAATATGAAAAATATTTACATTCAAAAACAGTTCATTGTCAAGTATTTACAGCGTCCAAATTTTACCTAAAAGTTTATCTTCACTAGGCATTCTGGTTGACGTCACATTATGTTAACTTAACGATTGAATCATTCTATTAAAGCGCTTAAATAAAATGAATTTAAGGAAGGGAAGGTTTCAGAAATCGGGTCGATGTTTCGTGTACATTGGTCTACTGAAGCGGCCACAATATAAAGAAAGCAGGAAGCAATGGGTACTAAAGGAATAAATTAGAACACAGATAGAGTTGCTATGTGATTGTTGTTATACAGCAATTACATAACGACATTAGCTACGGAAAAACACAGTTTTCTCTATTTGTATTTACTATTATGAGAACAATTACATGATGATGACGATTAACTGCTGGTTAATTTCAAAAACTTGAGTGTTTAAATTTAAAAAATATTTACATTCAAAAGCAGTTCATTGTCAAGTATTTACAGCGTCCAAATTTTACCCAAAAATTTATCTTCACTAGGCATTCAGTTTGAAAACATATTATGTTCATTTAACAAATGAATCAATCTATTAAAGCGCTTAAATAAGATGAATTTAAGGAAGGGAAGGTTTCAGGAATCGGGTCGATATTTCATGTACATTGACCTACTAAAGCGGCCACCATATAAAGAAAGCAGGAAGCAATGGGTACTAAAGGAATAAATTTGAACACAGATAGAGTTGCTATGTGATTGTTGTTATAG
>NW_024006322.1:0-1033 GCF_014805625.2 Glossina fuscipes | reverse complement strand
CAGATAGAGTTGCTATGTGATTGCTGTTATAGACCAATTACATAACGACATTAGCTACGGAAAAACACAGTTTTCTCTATTTGTATTTACTATTACGAGAACAATTACCTGATGCTTACGATTAACTGCTGGTTAATTTCAAAAACTTGAGTGTTTAAATTTAAAAAATATTACATTCAAAAGCAGTTCATTGGCAAGTTTTTATAGCATCCAAATTTTACCTAAAAATTTATCTTCACTAGGCATTCAGTTTGAAAACATATTATGTTCATTTAACAAATGAATCAATCTATTAAAGCGCTTAAATAAAATGAATTTAAGGATTGAAACGCTTTAGGAGTCGTGGCGATATTTCATGTACATTGGCCTACTAAAGCGGCAACAATATAAAGAAAGGTGAAAGCATTGGATGCTAAAGGAATAAATTTGAACACAGATAGAGTTGCTATGTGATTGTTGTTATAGCGCAATTACATAACGACATTAGCTAAGGAAAAACACAGTTTTCTCTATTTGTATTTACTATTATGAGAACAATTACATGATGATGACGATTAACTGCTGGTTAATTCCAAAAACTTGAGTGCTTAAATATGAAAAATATTTACATTCAAAAGCAGTTCATTGTCAAGTATTTACAGCGTCCAAATTTTACCTAAAAGTTTATCTTCACTAGGCATTCTGGTTGACGTCACTTTATGTTAACTTAACGATTGAATCATTCTATTAAAGCGCTTAAATAAAATGAATTTAAGGATTGAAAGGCTTCAGGAGTCGTGGCGATATTTCATGTACATTGACCTACTAAAGCGGCCACAATATAAAGAAAGGAGGAAGGATTGAATGCTAAAGGAATAAATTTGAACACAGATAGAGTTGCTATGTTATTGTTGTTATAGACCAATTACATAACGACTTTCGCTCAGGAAAAACACAGTTTTCTCTATTTATATTTTTTATTATGAGAACAATTACCTGATGCTGATGATTAACTGCTGGTTAATTCCAAAAACTTGAGTGCTTAAATATGAAA
>NW_024006321.1:0-1599 GCF_014805625.2 Glossina fuscipes | reverse complement strand
CAGGAGGCAGACCAGGAGATTTTGAGCCGTCTGTGTACAAAAGATTCCAACCAATATTGTCCAATACTTGGGTTTTCTCAGCTATTAGATTCCTGAAGACGTAATTTGGAGTATCTTCTTTCTTGTGCATAGACAGTGAGATGTCAAAAGAGCAGTCTTTCAAAATCCAGGGAGGTTTAACACCAAAAAAGCGGGAAATTTTTAAGGGAATGTTCAATTCCTTTGCGATGCACAAACAAGGGTCAATTGCAGATGGTGACTTTGGAATTTTCTTCGCAATAATAATCTTTCTTACGTCATCACCGAGAATGGATTTGTTTGAATTAAGAAGCTTAGGGACTATTTTAGCTTTTAACTCATACAGTCTATTTTCTAAGGTTGGGAGAGCAGTTTCAATTATAATATTACTTATGGGCGTCGTCCGAAAAGCATAACAACTTGCTCTAACGGCTTGGTGATAGACCGGTTTAAGGATGTTGATATTAGATTTGCAGCTATTGCCATATATTATCAAAGCATAGTCAATCTTGCTTAACACAAGCATTTTGGTAAGATAAGCGATAGTGTTAATATGCGCATGGCTTCTCCAAGCAACGTACTGTATGAAATTTACCCTTGTTAAAAGGGAGTTTTTTAAACGAAGGCAGTGTGCTTTCCAACGATAATTGTTTGAAAACGTGAGCCCGAGAACATGGAGCGTCTGCACATTTAGTACTGGTAAGTCGTTAATATGCATCAGTAGGTTTCCTGCATCGCACATTTGTTTTCGACAAATGTGCATTTTTTTTGATTTTTGTATAGAGATTATAGCTCCTGACGAGTTTGCCCATGTGGAGATCTCACATGCAATAGATTCGAGGATGTTGATTGCTTTCGTGTTGTCTTTTTCTTTTGTAAAAATGTATACATCGTCCGCGTAGAGACAATGTTCCACTCTTGGTACACGGCAAAGAATTTTGCTAATTTCGTTGAAAGCGATCTGGAAAAGCGTGACAGAGAGAGGAGATCCTTGCGGAATGCCATTCATTAGCGGAAAGGAATCAGAAAGATGATTGTTGATTCTAACTTTGAACCGCCGATGCGACATGAATGATTTGATGTAGTTGAAGAATTTGGGTCCAACATTCCATGATTTCAAGAGTCTTAAAATAACATGAAGATCAACCCTGTCAAATGCTTTTTCAAAATCAATTGAGAGAATTGTTACGTGATTTCGTTCGGAAATTGCTTTGCTTGTGAAATAATCAATATGTAACAGAGCGTCGATGCACCCTCTACCCCGCTTGAAACCAACTTGTTGCTTTGTTATCAGGTTCTTGGATTCAAGAAACCAAGATAATCTAGATGCCATAATCTTCTCTAATACCTTAGAGAGGCAATGTAAAAGAGAAATTGGGCGATAATCTGATGCGATGGAGTCATTTTTTGACTTTGGAATTGGAACAACTGTTGCCATTTTCCACATGTAGGGTATATGGCCAGTCATAAATACCGTATTATATAGGTCCAGTAATTACTTTTTACTAGACTTAGACATAGCACTGATCATTTTGTATGAGATGCGGTCTAGACCAGGTGTCTTCCCCTTCAAATTGGAGA
>NW_024006320.1:0-1003 GCF_014805625.2 Glossina fuscipes | reverse complement strand
TGGCAGACCGACTGAATGACTGACTGACTTGCAGACAAACAGACAGACTGAATGACTGACTGAATAAATGAAATCCCGACAGACAGATTGACAGACAGACTGACAGATCGACAGACTAGCAGACAGATTAACAGAATGAATGTCTGACTGAATACATGACAGCCCGACAGACAGACTGAAAGACAGACTGACAGACCGATTGACTGGCTGATTGACTTGCAGACAAACAGAAGACTGAATAAATGACAGCCCGACAGACAGACTGACTGGCTGACTGAATAAATGACAAGCCGACAACCAGACTGACTGACTGACTGACTGCCTTGTAGTTAGACAAACAGACTGGCAGACCAACAGACTGGCAGGCAGACTGACAGGCTGGATGATTGACTGATTTGCAGACAGACTGACAGACTGACTGACTATCTGAAGAAATGACAGCCCGAAAGACAGATTTGCGATACAGACTGACAGGCCGACAGACAGACTGACTGATGGACCGACTGACAGACCGACTGTTTTGGGGACAGACTGAAAGAATGAATGACTGACTGTCTGGCTGATTGACTTTCAGACGGACTGACAGACTGACTGACAGATCGACAGACTCGCAGACAGACTGAAAGAATGAGTGACTGTCTGACTAATTTGCAGACAGACTGCCAGACTGACTGAGTAAATGACAGCAAGACAGACAGACTGACTAAATCGCTGACTGAATAAATGACAGGCCGACAGACAGACTGACAGACAGGCCGACAGACTCAGTGACTGACTGGCTGACTGACTGACTTGCAAACAGTCAGGCAGACTGACTGACTGACTCTCTTGCACGCAGACTGACAGACTGAATGACTGACTGAATAAACGAGAGCTCGACAGACAGACTGACAGATAGACTAAGAGACCGACCAACTGACTTGCAGACAGTGAGGCAGACTAAATGACTGACTGAATAAATGACAGCCCGACAGACAGACTGAGAGACAGACTGACAGACAGG
>NW_024006319.1:0-1564 GCF_014805625.2 Glossina fuscipes | reverse complement strand
ACACTCATAGAAAAAAAAAGCTCATGTCGACATGTCCAGAAGAAACATCTTAATTTTGGCTATGCTGACGATATTCTCATCTTTAATTCCAACTTTGATCCATATTTGTATAGGTGTACTTTGCAATCTGCCATCGACACTGTTTATTCTCGACTTGAATCACTCCAGCTCACGCTTTCAGTTAATAAGACCAAATGCTTGGCCTTTTCAAAATAAAGGAGAGATCTTTCGGTTATTCTTTTTCTTATTTATGGTTCTTTTGTTCCGTTCGTTAAATCAATAGAATTGTTAGGCTTTGTTCTACACTCGAAATTTTCTGCTGCTGCTCATTAACAAAATTGCCAAGCAATATTTTCAACTCATTAACGTACCGAAATCCATTTGTGGTATTTCTTGGGGCCCGGACCCGAAATTGGTCAATACATAATGGTAGCATTTTTTACTCATCTTACTGAAATCACCTATGTTGCATTATATTTTCGACTGAATTTGCGGACCCAGGTAAAACCCACCATTGCCTAATAAAAATCAGCGTTCGCTATATAGTCTTAAATCTGATGCATTTTGTTGATTTTTCGCTAGGTGCTCAATCTCACGGATACTGCAGATAAAATTCAGTCTTCCACACCATCTCATTTTAATGATTGCGCTCTGATTTCTGCTGATTTGAGGTTAATTTAAAAGAAACACTCAGTTTTCTTTGGCAACAGCAACGGAATAATTCACCTTATGGTCGTCAATTATACTTTTTATTTCCATAAATAAATAAAGCTTCTTGGTTTATCAATTGCGGAGTCAGACTTGACATTATTCGCCTTATTAAACTAGCTGATGTTTAATCAAAATTAACATTTAGGATCTTGCAATCTCCTGATCATATCCTATTTATCTGTCCGAATGTTACCACATCCGTTCGCCATTCCATATTTCGCAAATATGTGGTCGTAATGACTGCAGCAATCTCGACATTTTGCTTTCACACAACTAAGCAACTTACTCCGAAATCTTATCTTTTTTAAAATCACGTCATCAATATATATAAACGTTTACAGCTAAATTATGAACCTGCTCTCTTTTATATTTCTTTTGCGCTCGCACTTATCAGTTCTTTCATACGACACTTTATACTTTTGTACTACATTACGTCTCCCACTACGGAATTTATCCGTCGCTGCTCTATCTTACGTCGCGCACCAGTAATATGCATATTTTTAATAGAATTTAAAAAAAAAACGTAGCGGACTTACAACACGCAAAATTAAAAAGACATTAATCAAGTATAGTTTTAATTACGAAATACAAAGAATTAATTAAATAAATATGTAATAATAATTATTTACAAAACTAACGCTAACTTTACTAAGGCACAAACGAAGAAATCTGTGTTCACATTTGCCATTTTTTACACATCTCAGCAACGACTTGTAATTATTAGAAAAACATAGTCGCACTATATATAACTTCAAATTCCTTTTTTTATTTTCAATAAATGTGTTTGGTAAACGTCTATTAAAGTATGTTCATTCAATTATTTTAAATTCAATTAACCGCATATCAAAAAAAA
>NW_024006318.1:0-2180 GCF_014805625.2 Glossina fuscipes | reverse complement strand
CTGCTTTTGAAAGTAAATATGTTTTAAATTTAAACACTCAAGTTTTTGGAAATAACCAGCAGTTAATCATCAGCATCAAGTAATTGTTCTCATACTAGTAAATACAAATAGAGAAAATTGTGTTTTTCCTTTGCTAATGGTGTTACGTAATTGCTCTTTAACAGCAACAATATAACAGCGCAATGTCTAGTCGAATTCATTCTTTTAGCTCCCAATCCGTCTTCTGTATATTGTAGCTACTTTAGGAGACCCATGTACACAAAATATCGACTTGATTCTTGAAGCCTTCCCATCCGTAAATTCATTTTATTTAAGCGCTTTAATAGAATGATTCAATTGTTAAGTTAACATAATGTGTCGTCAACCTGAATGCCTAGTGGAGATAATTTTTTAGGTAATATTTGGACGCTGTAATAACTTGCTAATGAACTGCTTTTGAATGTGAATATTTAAAAAATTTAAACACTCAAATTTTTTGGAATTAACTAGCAGTTAATCATAAGCATCAGGTAATTGCTCTCATAATAGTAAATACAAATTGAGAAAACCGTGTTTTTCCTTAGCTAATGGTGTTTTGTAATTGCTCTTTAGCAGCACCAATATAACAGCGAAATCTTTAGTCGAATTTATTCTTTAGGCTCCCAATCCGTCTTCTGTAAATTGTGGCCGCTTTAGCAAGCCAATGTACATGATATATTGACCCGATTCCTAAAGCCTCCCCATCCGTAAATTCATTTTATTTAAGCGTTTTAATAGAATGATTCAATTGATAAGTTAACATAATGTGTCGTCAACCTGAATGCCTAGTGCAGATAAATGTTTAGGTAAAATTTGGACGCCGTAATAACTTGCCAATGAACTGCTTTTGAAAGTAAATATTTTTTTAATTTCAACACTCAAGTTTTTGGAATTAACCAGCAGCTAATCATCAGCATCAGGTAATTGCTCTCATAATAGTAAATACAAATGGAGAAAACCTTGTTTTTCCTTAGCTAATTGTGTTATGTAATTGTTCTTTAGCAACAACAATATAACAGCGCAATGTCTAGTCGAATTTATTCTTTAAGCTCCCACTCTTTCTTCTGTATATTGTGGCCGCTTTTGTAGGCCAATGTACATGAAATATCGACCCGATTCCTGAAGACTTCCCCTCCTTAAATTCATTTTAATTAAGCGCCTTAATAGAATGATTCAATTGTTAAGCTAACATAATGTGTTGTCAAACTGAATGCCTATGGAAGATAAATTTTTAGGTAAAATTTAGACGCTGTAATAACTTGCCAATGAACTGCTTTTGAAAGTAAAAAAATTTTTAATTTCAACACTCAAGTTTTTGGAATTAAGCAGCAGCTAATCATCAGCATCAGGTAATTGCTCTCATAATAGTAAATACAAATGGAGAAAACCTTGTTTTTCCTTAGCTAATGGTGTTATGTAATTGTTCTTTAGCAAGAACAATATAACAGCGCAATGTCTAGTCGAATTTATTCTTTAGCTCACAATCCGTCTTGTGTACATTGTGGCCGCTTTAGCAGGCCAATGTACATGAAATATCGACCTGATTCCTGCAGCCTTCCCATCCGTAAATTCATTTTATTTAAGCGCTTTAATAGAATGATTCAATTGTTAAGTTAACATAATGTGTCGTCAACCTGAATGCCTAGTGCAGATAAATGTTTAGGTAAAATTTGGACGCTGTAATAACTTGCCAATGAACTGCTTTTGAAAGTAAATATTTTTTTAATTTCAACACTCAAGTTTTTGGAATTAACCAGCAGTTAATCATTAGCATCAGGTAATTGCTCTCATAATAGTAAACACAAAAAGAGAAAACTATCTAATGGTGTTATGTAATTGCACTTTAGCAACAACAATATAACAGCGCAATGTCTAGTCCAATTTATTCTTTAAGCTCCCAATCCGTCTTGTGTACATTGTGGCCGCTTTAGTAGGCCAATGTACATGAAATATCGACCCGATTCCTGCAGCCTTCCCATCCGTAAATTCATTTTATTTAAGCTCTTTAAGAGAATGATTCAATTGTTAAGTTAACATAATGTGTCGTCAACCTGAATGCCTAGTGCAGATAAATGTTTAGGTAAAATTTGGACGCTGTAAAGACTTGCCAATGAACTGCTTTTGAAAGTAAATATGTTTTAAATTTAAACACTCAAGTTTTT
>NW_023998465.1:1118460-1123221 GCF_014805625.2 Glossina fuscipes | reverse complement strand
TACAACTGTTTAACGTTATTTTATGTACTTTCGATCCGGAATTTCGCTAGCTTTTCAAAGTTTTTAAGACTGTTTAAGACTGTTTAATGACATTTTATGTACTTTCGATCCGGAATTTCGCTAGCTTTTCAAAATATTTACAACTGTTTACAACTGTTTACAACTGTTTAAGATTGTTTAATGACGTTTTATGTGCTTTCGATGCGGAATTTCGCTATTTTTTCCAAGTGTTTACAACTGTTTACAACTGTTTAAGAATGTTTTTTTTTTATGTCATTTATTTATTTTTATTTATTTATTTATTCTACTTATACTAGAAACTCAACTAAACAAATAACAGTCGAGTTCAATTGGCTCTTAATGCAAAACTTATATTAATTAATAATAAAATTGAGTATAAGCATAATAAAACAAATAAGAAGAAAAAAAAAAGAAAAAAAAGCGTGTACACTATCAGCATAGGGATACACTTACAACCGGTACAGGACCAAATTGCAAATGAACCCCTAAACCATCGCAAACATGCATAAGCCTGGCAAACGATAATAAATGGTCAATAATTCGATTTCGAAACGTAACGACTTTTTAAGGATAAAAGTTAGTTTAAATACGACATAGGTAAATCGCGCGTATTAAGCAATGTTGCTTTAATGGACTTTAAAGAGTCCGATAACGAGAATAAGTGGTAGACGTCATTTAGGTTCTTGCAAACGACTCTGAGCTGGTTAAGCAGCTCATAATTATATTTACATTGACTAAGCTTAACCAAGATAAATTGTCTGAAGAAGCGGTTAGGGACATTAAAGCTTATTTCACCAAGTAAGGAAGGCGAGCCAAATAGCACCATTTATTACTTTGATTACAAAGGAAACGCCAAGAACACACCTACGTTTCTCAAGAGACGGTAAGGACAGCAGAAGCAACCTATTTTCATAGGGAGGCAAACGTATCCCAACCTAAATTTCTAAGGGCAAATAGCAAGAATTGCTTTTGAACAGATTCAATTGAATCTACGTAGCACCTATAGGAAGGAGACCACACAACTGAGGCATACTCGAGTATGGGTCTAACCAAACACATGTACAGCCTTTTAGTACTGTATGGATCATCAAGCTCATTGGACCACCTCTTTATAAAACCAAGCGTGGACCTAGCTTTGCTTAACGAGAGCTCAATGTGCAAGTTAAAACGTAATCTATAGTCAAATAGAACGCCTAAATCTGTGAACGAATCGACATCTTCCAACTTGTGCGAATCAATGAAATACTGAGTAATGAACGACTTTTTCCTTGAGAAAGAAAGCTTCTTACATTTATTTAGATTTAGTTTCAAAAGATTCAAAGAGCACCATGCAACAAAATTATTCAAGTCACTTTGAAGCTGATGTGATTGCTATTCTATAGAGAAAAAAGAAAACAGTTTCACATCATCGGCGTACATTAAGATCTGACTGGAATTAATCACCGATGGGAGAACATTAATGTATAAACTGAATAAAATGGGACGTAAGTGGCTGCCTTGAGGTACGCCAGACGTCACGGGGAATTCATCCGAGGTGATGAAATTAAACAGAACCCTGAAGGATCTATTGTGCAGATAAGAGCTTTACCAGTTCACTAAATAGTAAGAAAAGCCAGAGGCCCGAAGTTTAAAGATAAGTAAGTTATGGTTAACCAAATCAAACGCTTTGCTTAACTCAGTGTATATTACAACTGTGCGAGAGCCACTAGAAAAAGCCTTGAAAACATGACAGGTAAACTCTAACAAGTTGGTGACTGTAGATCGCCCTTTCCGAAAGCCGTTCTGGTGCGGAGAATTATACGAATTAATGGCAAAGGCCAAATGAGTCACAATACGCTCAAATAACTTGGGCAAGACACTCAACTTGGCTATGCCTCTGTAGTTCTCAACAAATTGTCTACTTCCACTCTTGTGGATAGGAATAAGGAAACTGCTCTTCCAACATGAAGGGAAAACACCTAAATACAAGGACATGTTAAAAATCTTTGAGATCACACCACACAACTCGACAGCGCAAGATTTAAGTACACATGATGGAATTCCATCAGGTCCAGGCGAACAACTGTATTTTAGAGAACTCAACCCTTTAAAAACGTCATCTTCCGAAATTACCAAATTAGGAATTGAAACAGAGTTAACTATAGGATATGGGTAGTTTGCTGATAAATCGAAATTAGCAATCGAAAAGTTTCGTCGGAAATACTCACCAAACATATTTGAGATTTCAAAATCATTCGAGGAATCAGAGCCATTAAAAGAAACATGAGAGGGATATGTGGAAATTTTTCTTTTAGAGTTAACAAAGTTAAAAAAGTATTTAGGATTAGCAAACAGAGAGGATTTAATGAACGGAAGTTATCTGCAGTAATAATGGTGGTTGAGGGAGTTAAATCTATGCCTCGCCACCCAGTAAGCGAAATAGTCGAGCGCAGAGCCACTTTTCGAATATTTTTTGAATAGCGAGTTTTTTCTATTCTTGTGATATTTAATTGTCTTATTAAACCACGGAGGACACCTGCTTCGAGGTCGACAATGCCTGATCGGAACAGATGCAGCAATAGCTAGATTTAATGTATTGTAGAACGATGACAATAAGCTTTCAATACTAACGGTTGAGAAATCAAGGATGTTTTAGTAATACAATATTGATTTTATGAAAATCATAACAATTATTTAAAAAACTTTGATTTGGCACATTAAGGCAATTCAACAAACCAACATTCATATGATGAAAGGAAATGCATATTGATGGATGATAAGGATCCTCAGGTAAACTAAAAGGTGGACAACGATTAATGTAAATCTCGGGAAAATTGGCAAAGCAGAAATCAAGCAGTCTACCATTACAATTAGGGGTACGATTATATTGACCAAAATTATGATCAAACAATTCACTAAAGAACACAACAGTCCTATCAGACGTTGAAGTAGGAACCAAACAGCCAGAGTTATCAGTGCTACACCAAGTGACTTAAGGCAAGTTGAATTCATCCAATGCAACGACCAAATCGGTAGGTCTAGACCGCTTGCCCACTTCACAAATGAGGGCAACGTGATTCTTGTAAATGGAGATATCAGAATTTGGAGGAATATAGGAGCAGGTTACAAATAGCTGTTTATTAGGCATTATCGCACGAATAGCGATAAATTCAACGTCAGGAGAAGTGGGAAATTCAATTAAATTGGACGGGACTGACGCAGATATGGCAATTAACACACCACCACCAATGCGATTCACTCGATCATTTCTAAAGACTTGGAAAGAATTATGAAAAAGTTCCGACGAATGAAGATCGGGTTTTAGCCAAGTTTCAGTAAAGGCCAAACAGAAAAATTCCGTGCTCACTGAAAAAACAATTAATACACCACCACCAATGCGATTCACTCGATCATTTCTAAAGACTTGGAAAGAATTATGAAAAAGTTCCGACGAATGAAGATCGGGTTTTAGCCAAGTTTTAGTAAAGGCCAAACAAAAAAATTCCGTGCTCACTGAATTTAGAAAAGTGGAACGAATTTTCGAATTTAGGCCCCTAACATTTTGATAAATGGGAGATACTGGGCCTGAAGAAACAATTAGTTTTTTGAAGGCGACAAGACTATTCCCTTAGTATTACGGGGAAGATCACGAGGGATAAATTCCTTAATTAAGGATCCTACTGGCCACAGTGATTTGTTTAACAACATATCACTGTTTTCAGTCGGAACTAATATTTTAAAAGAGGAGATTGCCCTAGCTTGAGAAGGAGCCATTTTGAAGATGCTAACACGCTTTAAGTTGACTGATGGGACTTTCGTCGCCAAATAACCTTTTATGTTATCCACCGAAGTTTCAGGTCCCAGTCTTGACACAAATATTGCTTTTCTGGGAGGAACTGCCGTCAAGCAAATGTCATTATTTGGAACAGGAGGGGGGTTCACGGTAGGATAGTTTCGAGTTGGGGAGAATATAGATGGGGTTATCGCCCTTGTACCTGCAGCTTGTGGGACTTGCCCAGTCTGGTGACCAACATTTACACGCGAACAGCCAGGAGGAGAGGATGATTTATTTTTCTCTTCATTACTTTTAGGCGATGGCGCTTGATTAGAGTGAGTGGCGGCTCTGGGCGGAGATACCCTTGCCACTTCAGCGTAGCTTAAAACAGAAGGACTTGCCGGTTTGTTTGTAACTGTTTTGCTACCCACCGACTCAGCAATATCGGAAACATTACTATTCATTTTAGAGTTAGAGGGAGCGGTAACTTGTACCAACGACTCAGATTTGGAGAAAGCCAGAGGTGACGTCCCACACGCTACGCTACGAGTAGAAAATGAGTATCCAATAAAACGACACTCATCAAACCTAGACTTAATGAGTTCAAACTTTTCCCATAAGGAGCCGAGATTTCTACTCAATTCCGAGAAACCATAACGGGTCTCCGTGAAAAGTTTATAAAAATCAATGTCCCGCTGCCTACAGTCAGGACATGACCATCTTAAGCTTTTAGACGGGTCAGCGATTGCGTCAGCAGTACGGCCGAGAATACCGGCACACTTTGCATGACCAAAGCGCTCGCAGAGCCAACAAGAAACGAATCTATCAGAATCTGGGCCAGATTTCACCCGACAAGGTGTATATAAACACTCCATGTCCAGTCAAAAAGGCAGTTGTGGATTATGAAGAACGGACACAAGAATCACTAAAAACAAATCCTAAACATAAAAATTTATCAACCAAATTTGTGCAAAACTTCTCTGTTA